>NC_056433.1:48324379-48569379 GCF_018296145.1 Oncorhynchus tshawytscha | reverse complement strand
TTCTAGGGGGTTCAGGGTTAAGTTATAATTAGTGTTAAGGTTAGGATCTATGGTTAGGTATAGGGTTAAGGTTAGGTTTTGAGGTTAAGGTTAGGATTAGGGTTAGGGTACCTGTTAGGATTAGAGGTTAGGGAAAATAGGATTTTGAATGGGACTGAATTGTGTCCCCACAAGGTTAGTTATACAAGACTGTGTGTGTGTGCATGTGCATGCCTGCATGTGGGTGTGTTCACGTAGAGGTGTGGAGTTACAGTATGGCTTTGAGCAAGAGAAAAAGAGAGCAAGTCAGACAGACAGACAGACAGACAGACAGACAGGGTGCTTCCTGTCTGTATTTCTATCTGTAATAAAGCCTTATTGTGGGGGGAAACGCATTCTGATTGGTTGGGCCTGGCTCCCCAGAGGGTGGGCCTAGCTGCCATGTTGCCATGTGGGTGGACCTATCTATGCCCTCCCAGGCCCACCCATGGCTGCACCCCTGCACAGTGTCATGTGAAATGCATAGATTAGGGCCTAATGAATTCATTTCAATTGACTGATTATGACTCTCTCATACATTTCACATTTTTAGTTTTTGTTGTCCTAGGCTACCTGGCTAAAAAGCTTGCTCACTTGCCTAACTTCCTTTCATGGGCAACTATGAGCCAGCTAGTTAACATTAGCCTACTACATCTAGCTACATATTGAACTTCCATCCTCTCAGGCCAGAGGCACAATATACGAATTTATGGTTGAATCAGAATCGCCGTTATAATCATTGGCCAGCACAGAAGTTAGGTAAAACAACAAGTCCAAATCCCTCCATCCATGGCTAATTTAGGAAAAAGCCAATTTTAGCTAGCTAGCTAGCCACCAGAGAACGACACAACAAAATGCCCAACTGTCATTATTCAGTATCTCAATCTCAATCTATCCAACAATGTCACCAACTCACCAATCTACTAAATCACACATGCGTAGTATTAGGTTCATTCTCTGCTCCTTTGATTGGATGGACAACATGTCAATTCAATCACCACATTCTTATTGGCCGACTCTACAGCCTTGGTTTCTCAAATGATTGCCTCGCCTGGTTTACCAACTACTTCTCTGATAGAGTTCAGTGTGTCAAATCGGAGGGCCTGTTGTCCAGACCTCTGGCAGTCTCTATGGGGGTGCCACAGGGTTCAATCCTCGGGCCGACTCTCTTCTCTGTATACATCAATGATGTTGCTCTTGCTGCTGGTGATTCTCTGGTACACCACTACGCAGACTATACCACTCTGTATACATCTGGACCTTCTTTGGACACTATGTTAACTAACCTCCAGACAAGCTTCAATGCCATACAACTCTCCTTCCGTGGCCTCCAACTGCTTTTAAACGCAGGGAAAACTAAATGCATGCTATTCAACCGATCACTGCCCGCACCTGCTCGTCCGTCCAGCAGCACTACTCTGGACGGCTCTGACTTAGAATACGTGGACAACTACAAATACCTAGGTGTCTGGTTAGACTGTAAACTCTCCTTCCAGACTCACATTAAGCATCTCCAATCCAAAATTAAATCTAGAATTAGCTTCCTATATTCCAACAAAGCATCCTTCACTCATGCTGCCAAACATACCCTCGTAAAACTGACCATCCTACCGATCCTCACCAAAGCCCCATACACTACCCACCATTGCGACCTGTACGCTCTCGTTGGTTGGCCCTCGCTTCATACTCGTCGCCAAACCCATGGGCTACAGGTTATCTACAAGTCTCTGCTAGGTAAAGCCCCGCCTTATCTCAGCTCACTGGTCACCATAGCAGCACCCACTCGTAGCACGCGCTCCAGCAGGTGTATCTCCCCCAAAGCCAATTCCTCCTTTGGTCGTCTTTCCTTCCAGTTCTCTGCTGCCAACTGGAATGAACTGCAAAAATTTCTGAAGTTGGAGACTCATATCCCCCTCACTAGCTTTAAGCATCAGCTGTCAGAGCAGCTCACAGATCACTGCACCTGTACATAGCCCATCTGTAAACAGCCCATCTATCTATCTACCTACCTCATCCCCATACAGTATTTATTTATTTATCTTGCTCCTTTGCACCCCAGTATCCCTACTTGCACATTCATCTTCTGCACCTCTACCATTCCAGTGTTTAATTTCAATTTTTTAATTACTTCGCCACCATGGCCTATTTATTGCCTTAACTCCCTTATCTTACCTCATTTGCACTCACTGTATATAGACTTTTTGTTTTCTTTTGTTCTACTGTATTATTGACTATGTTTTGTTTATTCCATGTGTAACTCTGTGTTGTTGTATGTGTCGAATTGCTATGTTTTATCTTGGCCAGGTAGCAGTTGCAAATGAGAACTTGTTCTCAACTAGCCTACCTGGTTAAATAAAGGTGAAATAAAAAATATATAATTTAAATACTGCAAAAGCTTTTGTTGGTTGGAGGACGTCCTCCGGAAGATGTCATAATTGCCATGTCGGTCTATGGAAGGGGTGAGGATCACACGCCTCCAAGGTTTTGTATTGAAGTCAATGTACCTGTCCTCCGGCTACACCATGGCGCTACCCTAGAGGGCAATGTTGAGATTACTATAGATCTTCATTGCAAAACAATGTTTTTATCAGGTATTTGGTGACGTAAAATATATTTAGTATAGTTTTATCGAAAAATGATGACCTTTTTGTTTCATTATTTTACATCTGCATTACAAAGTGGGATTGAAATGAATATAATTGTGATTTTCTTTACTCAGTAATTACTCTGTAATGTCAAAGTGGGAAAAAATTCAATAACAAAAATAGAAAGAAAAAAACCGTATATACTTTGATTAGATAAGTAATCACCCACCTGAGTCAATACATGTTAGAAACACATTTGTGAGTGATTACAGCTGTGGGTCTTCTTGGGTAAGTCTTAAGGGCTTTGCACACCTGGATTGTGCAATATTTGCCCATTATTCTTTTCAAAATTCTTCAAGCTCTGTCTTTGTCAAGCACACCCATACCATGATGCAGCTTGACTGAGTGGCCATACACAAGTTGTATGTATGGAGGACAGAGGAAGGGGTAGTCATTCAAAAATCATGTCAACCCCTATTATAAGTCCATGAAACTTATTGTGTGATTTGTCAAGTCAAATGTTACCCCTGAACTAATTTAGGCTTGACTAAACAAAAGGTGTGAATACTTTTGCAGCAACTATTTGAGTTATTTCATTTTGATAAATGTGTTAACATTTGTAGAATTTTCTTTTCACTTTGACATTATGTAGTATTTAGTGTAGATCAATAAAAAAAATCACAACTAAATCCATTTCAATCCCACTTTGTCAATCAACAAAATGTGATGAAATCAAAGAGGGGTGAATAATCAGTGATTGATGTTCCTATGTTCTTCTGTCCTGTCCAGCAAAAGTCCCTGAGGGAAAGATGGCTGCTGGATGGAGCTGCTGGCTCGGAGCAGGACGAGGCCAAGAAACAGCTTGCGGAGGACGAGGCCAAGCTCAAGGGTATGGAGGAGAACATCATTAGGTACGTCTACAACCCTGGAACACTGGGGTACCTACCAGTTGCTCTCGGTGATGTTGAAGATTTTTTTTTTTTTATGAGCACACGGCCTTGTTTCTATTATAGCATATTGGATGACTGTCATTCATATTCCATTCACCCAGCTCAATGTAACATTGATAGGTTTGGGCTACTACATGCTACTTGAATTTTCCCTGTACCCATCATGAGGTTGCTACAAACTACATTGTAGAATAATAGTGACGACATCAAACTATGAAATAACACATAGCTTAAAATAAAATACAATTTATTTGGATTTGTTTAACACTTTTTTGGTTACGAAATGATTCCATATGTGTTATTTCATAGTTTTGATGTCTTCACTATTATTCTATAATGTAGAAAATAATAGAAATAAAGAAAAACCCTTGAATGAGTAGGTGTTCTAAAACTTTTGACCAGTAGTGTGTGTAAGTGAAGGTGTACAGGTCAATAAATGTTGAATAATCAAGGGGACAGACAGTGACACATTCAATACCGCCTTGCACACTCTTGTCTACATCTAGCTGATCTAGGCTATAATCATTAGTCCGACAGTTGCAAATGAGAGTTTCTATTGGACAAATTCAGGTATGTTTATCCCCATTTCATTCCGTAGTCATAGTCAACATAGCTAATAGAACTAACATGTTAGTAAACCCACTACAAACATGCAGTACAGTGTACAGTCAGAATGCAGTTTAGCAGTTACACCAGTGGGCCCCTGTGGCAATAAATTAATAAAACCATGACTTGGAAGGGAATCTAGTGTTGGATAGCCATAGCCAGCTAGCTACAGTGCCTTGCGAAAGTATTCGGCCCCCTTGAACTTTCTTGAACTGAATAATTTTGCACGCCCAATTTTTCAGTTTTTGATTTGTTAAAAAAGTTTGAAATATCTAATAAATGTCGTTCCACTTCATTATTGTGTCGCACTTGTTGTTGATTCTTCACAAAAAAATACAGTTTTATATCTTTATGTTTGAAGCCTGAAATTTGGCAAAAGGTCGCAAAGTTCAAGGGCGCTGAATACTTTCGCAAGGCACTGTAACATAGCATCCCTCTCTGTTTGAGCCGGGTGTTTAAGTAGGCTAACTAGCTAGCTGCATTCGGTAGTTAAGAGAAAGTAAAAGTTTTAAAAAAAATACTAACAAATACACTTCTCAAAAAAATAAAGGGAACACTTAAACAACACAATGTAACTCCAAGTCAATCACACTTCTGTGAAATCAAACTGTCCACTTAGGAAGCAACACTGATTGACAATAAATTTCACATGCTGTTGTGCAAATGGAATAGACAACAGGTGGAAATTATAGGCAATTAGCAAGACACCCCCAAAAAGGAGTGGTTCTGCAGGTGGTGACCACAGACCACTTCTCAGTTCCTATGCTTCCTGGCTGATGGGTCACTTTTGGTCACTTTTGAAGGATGGCAGTGCTTTCACTCTAGTGGTAGCATGAGACGGAGTCTACAACCCACACAAGTGGCTCAGGTAGTGCAGCTCATCCAGGATGCTACATCAATGCGAGCTGTGGCAAGAAGGTTTGCTGTGTCTGTCAGCGTAGTGTCCAGAGCATGGAGGCACTACCAGGAGACAGATGAATACATCAGGAGACGTGCAGGAGGCCGTAGGAGGGCAACAACCCAGCAGCAGGACCGCTACCTCCGCCTTTGTGAAAGGAGGAGCAGGAGGAGCACTGCCAGAGCCCTGCAAAATGACCTCCAGCAGGCCACAAATGTGCATGTGTCTGCTCAAACGGTCAGAAACAGACTCCATGAGGGTGGTATGAGGGCCAGACGTCCACAGGTGGGGGTTGTGCTTACAGCCCAACCCCGTGCAGGACGTTTGGCATTTGCCAGAGAACACTAAGATTGGCAAATTCGCCCCTGGCGCCCTGTGCTCTTCACAGATGAAAGCAGGTTCACACTGAGCACATGTGACAGACGTGACAGTCAGGAGACGCCGTGGAGAACGTTCTGCTGCCTGCAACATCCTCCAGCATGACCAGTTTGGTGGTGGGTCAGTCATGCTGTGGAGTGGCATTTCTTTGGGGGGCCGCACAGCCCTCCATGTGCTCGCCAGAGGTAGCCTGACTGCCATTAGGTACCGAGATGAGATCCTCAGACCCCTTGTGAGACCATATGCTGGTGCGGTTGGCCCTGGGTTCCTCCTAATGCAAGACAATGCTAGACCTCATGTGGCTGGAGTGTGTCAGCAGTTCCTGCAAGAGGAAGGCATTGATGCTATGGACTGGCCCGCCCGTTCCCAGACCTGAATCCAATTGAGCACATCTGGGACATCATGTCTCGCTCCATCCACCAACGCCACGTTGCACCACAGACTGTCCAGGAGTTGGTGGATGCTTTAGTCCAGGTCTGGGAGGAGATCCCTCAGGAGACCATCCGCCACCTCATCAGGAGCATGCCCAGGCGTTGTAGGGAGGTCATACAGGCACGTGGAGGCCACACACTACTGAGCCTCATTTTGACTTGTTTTAAGGACATTACATCAAAGTTGGATCAGCCTGTAGTGTGGTTTTCCACTTTAATTTTCAGTGTGACTCCAAATCCAGACCTCCATGGGTTGATAAATTTGATTTCCATTGATCATTTTTGTGTGATTTTGTTGTCAGCACATTCAACTATGTAAAGAAAAAAGTATTTAATAAGAATATTTCATTCATTCAGATCTAGGATGTGTTATTTTACTGTTCCCTTTATTTTTTTGAGCAGTGTATAACTATCTCTCTCTGTTCAACTATTGTCTTTCTCTGTCTTTGAGTTAACTACTCACAACATTTTATACACTGCAGTGCTAGCTAGCTGTAGCTTATGATTTCTGTAGTAGATTAGTTCTCTAATCCTTTGATTGGGTGAACAACATGTCAGCACATGCTGCAAGAGCTCTGATAGGTTGGTGGACGTCCTCCAGAAGTTGCCATAATTACTGAGTATGTCTATGGAAGGGGGTGAGAAGCATGAGCCTCCTACGTTTTGTATTGAAGTCAATGTAGCCAGAGGAGGACGGAAGCTAACTGTCCTCCAGCTACACCATGGTGCTACCCTACAGATTGCTGCTGAGGCTACTGTAGACCATTGCAGAACAGTGAGTTTTAATCAATTATATGATGAAGTAAATTAATATATTTAGTATAATTTAATCTAAAGATAATACTTTTTCAAATGTTTCACTCTATATATATATATGTATATATATATATTTAAAAAAATACTGAGTAGGAGTGTCCTCCCCTTCCTCCTCTGAGGAGCCTCCACTGGTACCTACTACCTATAAATGTTTCTGGATTCATTATATGTCTTTATTTAACCAGTCTTTAACCTGGCAAAATCTGCTCTTAATTTATAAAAACAGATATAATTTTGGCATGCCAGCTCACAGCTCAATGTGGCCCAGCATATTTGCTATCAGTGAGATCGTTTGCAATGCTTCTTAGAAAATGTTTAATAAGTTTAACTCTTAGCAAGAAAGGAGTACAGATGTAGGATTTGAATTTGATCACTATGTTGTTGATGATAATTTTCCTGCACAGCAGGAAATGCAAACTTGTAGTGTATTCGAAGTTTAAATGTATCAACCCCATGCAAAAAAAATCCATTAATTATAATCCACATAATATTCACATTTCCTGTTGCTGCAGGATTATTTTCCTGCTTTTCCTGTTTATTTTTCCTATTTCACACGTGTGTAGTAATACTGGAAATGTGTTTTTTGCATACCCACTCTCCCTGAAACACCCTTAGAGAGCGTGATCACAGAAACCATGGGGCACATCGACAGATTTTTCACCTTGTCGGCTCGGGTACAGAAAGGAGACCCAGTAGCCAAGAACAGACCAGCCTTCCACCACCACCCCTCCCCCCTCGCTCCAACCATTTTCTTTCTCACTCATAGCAAAACAGTGTCATCAGTCTTCTTCCCCTGGCAATCCAATTCGCTAATTAAATTCCCCCTGGCTGCTGTAGTGCTGGCTGGCTATTGGGGCTCAGACTGGGGCAACATTGGCACTAAACTGGCACAGCACCCAATAAGCAACGCAAGCGTACAATTGCCGGAGCTAGGGAAAATGCGGAATTGGAGAAAGCTAAGGAGAAGCTTTTGTCCATTTCCCAAATAGGCTCTTAATTCTGTTAGATAGGCCATAGTGAGTAAGGACAGGGAGGTTGTTTTGGTATTGAACAATACCAGGACACTTAAAGAAATAGTTCACGGTTTAAGGGGGTGGGTCGCTAATATTTTTTCTTTGATTTTGAACAACTCCTTATGCACTCAGCTCATTTATTTTAGACCAAGAACAAGTGCATCTGTAAAATCTGTAAAATCATCTTCCCAATGGATGAGCACTGTTGCCAAAAATAACAAACATTTTAAATAGACAAGACAGAAATCCAAAACTGCTTTGGAACGCTACTGCTCGTGAATGCATGATGTGCATGACTTGCCAAGCATTCTCACACTGTTTGTGTGTCATTGACCATGTCTCTGTGTGTGACTGATAACATCTCTCTCTGTTCTGCAGAATGGAGCAGGAACTGGAGGTGCTGGAGACGGGCGTGTCGGCGACCTCTACCAAAGAGAGCCTGACAGACGCAGCAACGCAGGAGGAAGCCAAGACAGCAGACAACAAAGTGAGTCTCCCTCGCCTCCTACCCCTCCAAGGGCAGCTGGACACAGCAGGTCCACCGGACACACACACACACACACACACACACACACACACACACACACACACTGTTAGAGACAGGAGTGGGGAGTGTGTGTGCGTGCGTGCGTGTGTGTTGAGGGGGAACGCTTGAAGTAGGGGGAGTAGGAGATGGAGGAATCAGAAGGGAGGGGAGAGGTTTAGGAGGCCGACGCAAGCCTTGGGGCATATCGGAAAGTGAAAAAGCCCTGTCAAATCAAATCAAATGTATTTATATAGCCCTTCTTACATCAGCTGATATCTCAAAGTGCTGTACAGAAATGTGTGTGTACAGTAACTGCCCTTGTGATAAACTGACAGTGGCATCTCCACTTGAGCAAATGACATCTGAATATTATGCCATCAGTGATATCATTAGTGACGGTCCGGATGGGCCCGGAGAGTCAGACACTGGGTCTGACAAGCAGTGTATGGGGAACAGTTGTTGACAGGAGGGAGGCTCTTGTCCAAAGGGGAAGTTCATATTGACAGCACACACTGGGCTGCTTTTAACATGCGATTTTCCTAGCAACGTCTAGAAAAGATGCTCTGTCTCTTCGTTTTTCCCTCTTGAACTTGTTGGCCCTTTTTGCTCTTTCCTCCACAAGTTAATATCCACTTCCTCAACCTATCCAGCCTGGCACCTCTTTATTCAAAGAGAAAGTGCTTATTTAATGTGGCGTCTGTTTCTACCCCAATACCTTTTCTTGCTTCCTTGTCATCCATGTTTTTTGTGGCATAAAAATAAATATTGTATGTTCCTTCCCTCAAACTAGGTTTTCAATAAAATATGTTAAATACTGTATGTGACATAATGCTCATTCATTATGTAGCCATGCTTTTGAATAAGAGTGTCTCTTCAGGAAACAAATCTATTACCTCAAAGCTGTGGGTTGTCAGTAGAACCGTTTCATTCAATCTGTTAAAGTATTTTTAGAAATGGATGCTGTTCGACTGTGCGGCTGCATTGATACAATAATCCCAATGATTCATATCACAGAAACAGAAATAGACCCACCCCTTTACCACCCCTCTGGTAATGTATTTGATGGGTTTGACACTGAATTTTCTAGGTTTAATGCTGTATGATACATGGGTTAAAACAGTGGTGTAAAGTACTTAAGTAAAAATATTTTAAAGTACTATTTAAGTAGTACACCCAAAAGTACTTGTTACATTTTGAATGCTTAGCGGGACAAGAAAATAGTCAAATTCACACACTTATCAACCAAACATCCCTGGTCATCCCTACTGCCTCTGATCTGGCGGACTCACTAAACACACATGCTTTGTTTGCAAATGATGACTGAGTGTTGTAGTGTCCCTTGCTATCCATAACTTAAAAAACACAAGAAAATTGTGCCATCTGGTTTGCTTAATATAATTAAATTGTATTATAGTTTTGATACTTAAGTACATTTTAAACCAAATACTTTTACTAAAGTACAATTTTACTCGGTGACTTTCACTTTTTCTTTTGTAATTTTCTATTAAGGTATCTTTACTTTTACTCAAGTATGACAGTTAGATACTTTTTCCACCACTGGGTTAAAATACTGTTTTCTCTCTTTCCCTCTCTCACAGGCTCTGGCAGGCACTGTGCACGGTAATACATCTTCAGTCAGATATTCTTCCTCTTCCCTCTCTTCTTTCTCCTCTTTTACATGTGTTCTGTGTTTGTCGCTCTTTCTCTCTCCCTCCCTCTCTCTTTCTCACCCCACTTCCTTGACCGCTTATAGAGGTCAAGGGAGTTACAGAGGTCAAGGAAGTAGTCAAAGTGCACACCAGCCCTCATCTGGAAATGTCTGGAGGTGCCTCAGATAGGATGAGAGCAGGTGAGTCTCAGTACCCTGTAGAGAGACATCTTAGACAAATGTTTTGCCCCCATTTTTTCCACTTAGAGTCTGTCATGCTAAGCATATTAAAGTGGTGTTATTCCTCTCATTGTAAAACAAATGTAGATATTCAATGTACCCACTCCTGTTTCATTCAGGAATATAGTAATTGATTGATAGGCAATTGATACATTATTGACTGATTATAAAGAATCATGTAAGTTGCATCTGTACAATTAGACATGCAATAGAGTCTCCCGAGTGGCGCAGCAGTCTAAGGCGTCACTACAGACCCGGGTTTGATCCCAGGCTGTGTCACATGAGGCAGCGCCCAATTGTCCGGGTTAGGGGAGGGTTTGGCCGGCTGGGAATTCCTTGTCCCATCAGCGCTCTAGCGACTCCTTGTGGCGGGCTGGGCGCCTGCAAGCAGACTTCGGCCGCCAGCTGGACGGTGTTTCCGCTGACACATTGGTGCGGCTGGTTTCGCTACAGGGAGGCAGGACGGACAGCTGATCATCCTCGCAGTGGCGGACCACGTGTAACAACACCTGCACAAGATCGGTACATCCGAACATCACACCTGCGGGACAGGTACAGGATGGCAACAACAACTGCCAGAGTTACACCAGGAACGCACAATCTCTCCATCAGTGCTCAGACTGTCCGCAATAGGCTGAGAGAGGCTAGACTGAGGGCTTGTAGGCCTCTTGTAAGGCAGGTCTTCACCAGATATCACTGGCAACAACGTTGCCTATGGGCACAAACCCACCGTCGCTGGACCAGACAGGACTGGCAAAAAGCGCTCTTCACTGACGAGTCGCGTTTTTGTCTCAACAGGGGTGATGGTCAGATTCGCGTTTATCGTCGAAGGAATGCGCGTTGCACCGAGGCCCGTATTCTGGAGCGGGATCGATTTGGAGGTGGAGGGTCCGTCATGGTCTGGGGCGGTGTGTCGGACTGAGCTTGTTGTCATTGCAGGCAATCTCAACGCTGTGTTACAGGGAAGACATCCTCCTCCCTCATGTGGTACCCTTCCTGCAGGCTCATCCTGACATGACCCTCCAGCATGACAATGCCACCAGCCATACTGCTCGTTCTGTGCGTGATTTCCTGCAAGACAGGAATGTCAGTGTTCTGCCATGGCCAGCGAAGAGCCCGGATCTCAATCCCATTGAGCACGCCTGGGACTTGTTGGATCGGAGGGTGAGGGCTAGGGCCATTCCCCCCAGAAATGTCTGGGAACTTGCAGGTGCCTTGGTGGAAGAGTGGGGTAACATCTCACAGCAAGAACGGGCAAATCTGGTGCAGTCCATGAGGAGGAGATGCACTGCAGTACTTAATGCAGCTGGTGGCCACACCAGATACTGGCTGTTACTTTTGATTTTGACCCCCCTCCCCCTTTGTTCAGGGACACATTATTCAATTTCTGTTAGTCACATATCTGTGGAACTCAGTTCATGTCTCAGTTGTTGAATCTTGTTATGTTCATACAAATAGTTACACATGTTAAGTTTGCTGAAAATTAACGCAGTTGACAGTGAGAGGACGCTTCTTTTTTTGCTGAGTCTATATATAAAAAAGACATGCAATAGAGTCCAAGTTTGTCCAAAATGGAAGAAGTGTCAATCAGATTCTCTTGGAGTCTTCTATCGCCATCTGTCTTTGCCGAAACCTGGCCACCTCCTCTGTGTTTGTCTCTTTCTCTCTCTCTCTCTCTGTCATTCTCACCCCACTTCCTTGACTGCTTGTAGAAGTCAAGGAAGTGCTCAAAGTGCCCAACAGCCCTCGTCTGGACATGTCCGGAGGTGACTCAGATATGACGAGAGCAGGTGAGTCTCGGGAACCCTGTAGCTCACAGACTGAGACACACTGTAGCGAGACAAATTCTACTCTTTGCCTCTTTTTATTTTAATTTTTTCACTCATAAACACGGTCTCTGCTTGCCTCTTTACATAGACGGCTGAGTACTATATCTGATGTTAGTTTATTTGATATCATTTACTTACTTTTATCATTTTTCAAATATATAACACTTGGTTATTCATTACTCAGACATTAACACATATTCAATAGGTATTAATAGGTATTACAGTGTAAGAAAATCTAATATTATCCCCTACCCAAAATCAAGTAATTTTTGTTGTATCCTGTTCACCCACTCTGGCATCAGCTACTGGCATTAGCATCCTGGGTAACTGGATTAGACATATAATAACTGTAAAAATCTATAAATTCAATATGTAACTCCTCAGTGGAACTCATTATGTAAACACAACCAGTTTGATTGGCCCGGCAGTAGCTCCTCAAGCGTGTTGTCAGCCGTGTCACAATGTCTAATCTAACACATTATCGAATCTTCATTTGAATGGAGCGTTGATTGAATGACAGCTAAAGGATACCTAAATAGTTGGTCATTTACCCCACTGTCATATACAACACCTCAGTGAAGCTCAGCGTATTGTAAACACGAGCAGTTAGAAACATCTGGGGACGACTTCATCTCCTCAGCAAGGGGTCTTTTCAGCCATATCAAGGGGTCTCAACCTTCCTCCTCCTCACACGTGGGCCGCTGTCCCTTTTAATCAAACATGTGCTTTCATCAGCCTCACAGCTCTGGAAGGAGAGTGAGGGACTCCACTGAAGGGCTCTTCTCCACAGCGATTGAGATATAGTGAGAGGGGGAGAAGGAGATGGGGCGAGTGACGAATTAGTTTTACCTCTTGCGCTCCGGTCCTCATACATCTTATCTAGAGGACCCTTGCTGAGCAGAGCGAATACTTCATGTTTGGTTTCATCGAGACCCAACATTCTCGTTGCCAACTCTTTCCTGGATATGATCGTTTTTGGTAACATGTTGGTGTAATATCACCATTGGATAGGAGCTAAGTAACTAGAAACTAAGAAAGTAACACAGTATGGTTACTATACCCTGTGCATAAACAAGTTATAGATGCACAATAGATATCTAGAAGCTAGATAAGTTGATAGGACACAATAGAATAGAGAGGGACTGTTATGGGGGATGAATAGAAGGGGACGTTTATGTGGCGTATACATCTACCAGTTCCATTCTGTGTAGTAGGATGTAGTGCACTTCCTGTTTTACTGGTGCGAGTGTACTTTGACGCACTATTTGAATGTGTGGGTGGGAAGGTAAAACAATGTTGAGTCATGTGGGAGGAACTATTTTAACGACGGACCACTCGGGTATTTCATCATTGCTATGTACCATGCTTTCGTGACACCTTTTAGGAGAACACAAAAGCAATGTAAATGCCATTGAACACGTCGCGCTCTCTGAAGTGCCGTGGTGTGTTTCATGTCCTCTATTTTGTTGTCGCTAACATTGTGTTGTGTTTTCCGTACTGTGTTTTCCCCCTAACATTTGTCTTCTGTCCTAAACTACACAGCGATCAACTGTCTGCCTCCGTGTGTCTGCCTATCTGTATGGGAATGTGTTTGAATGAGTTGATGTGAGTCTGTCCGTCCGTCCGTCCGTCTGCGTATTGGTCCGCTCTTGTGGACTTTCACTCTTGTGGATATTCACTGTGGTTTGTGGCTAAAAGGTGTTAAAACAAGAAGAGTGGTATGTTTGTATAGAGTGAGCCAGGATGATATACTGAGTGTCCCGTTCTCACAGTACATCTGTTGTGTGGGGATACACTATATATAGTCTTCATCAGACGATGCGACGTTGCCAAGGCAACGCAGCGACGTTGCCAAGGCAACGCAGCTCCGGCTAAAGAGTACAATGTCTCTATCCGTCAACACGGCAGCGTTCGACTCACATAGTGTAGGCCTGCCGATGGCAAATGTTCGAGTTTACCTTACTTATAGTGTATGTAGCCAAGTTATTGACCGTTCTCCAAAGACGTGCTTCCTTAACGGCCACACGGTCGTTCAACTTGCCCAGATATGCAGTCAAAGGAATGTCATGAATCAAAGTTGACCATCTTCTCCATAAGATTGAGTTTGCGTACAGTCGTGTGTGTTACATGGGCTGTAACCAAGTGGTGTATTTGTTGGTGGAATATGGTTGTTTAGAGTGGTTGTCTGGTTTTGGCTGGTATTGTTATACATGTGTATTGTGGAGAGACTACAAAGTTATTTATAATTGTGAAATATGGTTGAGTGGAACTGGTATGTCTCTAGTCTTGTTGAGCGAGAGATAATATGGGGTGTGAAAGGGAGTTTGTGGTGCGAAAGAGGGAAAGTGAGAGAATTCCTGTGTTCCATGGATGTGTGGTATGACAGAGAAAGAGAGAGAGAGAGAGAGAGAGAGAGAGAGAGGACACCTCTGCAGGCTCCTAACATCTCCTCTTGTTGACACCCCATGCACCCAGCAATGTACTCAGTAGAGATCACCGTTGAGAGGGACAATGTCACAGGCGAGACTAAGGTGTTGTCCACCAACACCCTACTGCCCATTAACCTCACTGGGCAAGGGGTCAAGGTGTATGAGGATTACCAGAAAGGTGATTTCCCAACATGATTTCAACAGCAAAACGAAACACTTGGCTAAAACATGCGTTATGAGAAGTGTTAACAATTATGATGAGAGCTAAGATGTGTGTTATGGTTTTATTAACATGAATACATCTACAGTGTCTTCAGAAACTATTCACACCCATGGACTTTTCCCACATTTTGTTGTGTTACAGACTGAATTCAAAATGGATTAAATTGTCACTGGCCTACAAAATTTTTTCCATAACGTTGTGTTTTTTAAAACATTTTTACAAATGAATCCAATTGAAAAGCTGAAATGTACTAACCTAACTGATGGAGTGAAATGAAGGAAGTCTGTACAGAATACATGCATCCTGTTTGCAACAAGGCACTAAAAAAGTATTACTGCAAAAAATGTGGCAAAGGATCGGACCGTTTTTTTCACCTAAAATGACATACCCAAATCTAACTGCTTGTAGCTCAGGACCTGATGCAAGGAAATTCATATTCTTGATACCATTTGAAAGGAAACACTTTGCAGTTTATGGAAATTTGAAATTAATATATGATAATATAACACATTAGATTTGGTCAAATATAATGCGTTTTCTCTTTGAAATGCAAGAGAATAGCCATACATTGAGATAGGATTCTAGGTGTAATTTAGATGCTGTCCACAAGATGGCAGCAGTTTGTGTGAACAGTTTCAGACTGATCCAGTGAAGAATTACATCCCTACACAATATTTTGTCTGCCAGGAGTTTGCCCAAATGTGCCGAATTGGTCAACTGATACATTTTCAAGTACATTTAATTTTTTTAATTTAACCTTTATTTAATTAGGCAAGTCAGTTAAGAACAAATTCTTATTTACAATGACTCCCAGGAATGTTATACATGATGGATCATTAGCTTCCCTACAGAAAATACACTAACCTTCACATCTAGATGGCCAGGGGGGTGGGTGTGGAGCCAAAGACAGCAGAGGGGTCTAACTGTAGAACCCAGTTCCTACATTTGAATATAAAAATTGATTTTATCAAACAAAACTATGCTACATTTTATATCTGGGACCCTCAGGATGACAAATCAGAGCGAGATTACTGAAAGTAAGTACATTATTTACCGTCAGAGGTGAATGTATCAAACCAGTTGCCATGATAAAAGTGTTTTGTGGTTGTGCACTTTCCTCAAACAATAGCATGGTATTTTTTTTATGTAATAGCTACTGTAAATTAGACACGGCAGTTAGAATAACAAGAATTGAAGCTTTCTGCCCGTATAAGACATGTCTATGTTGTTTACAATGTCATTCTAATCACATTATTGCAACAACTGTCCCGGTTTAGGGACACCGATCTCGTAGAGGTGAACTTTTTGTCTGGAATACCTAGTGTTATGTTTGGGGAAAATCCAATACAACACATTACTGATTACCACTCTCCATATTATCAAGCATAATTGTGCTGGATCATGTTATGGGTATGCTTGTAATCATTAAGGACTGGCGAGTTTTCAGTATAAAAAGAAACGGAATGGAGCTAAGTACAGGCAAAATCCTAGAGAAAAACCTGATTCAGTCTGCTATCCAACAGACCCTGGGAGATTCATTCTATTTGGAAATCTATGGAAAGACCTGAAAATGGTTGCCTTGCAATGATGAATAACAAATTTGACAGAGCTTGAAGAATTTTTAAAATAATAATTGGTAAATGCTGCACAATGCAGGTTTGGAAGGCACTTAGTGACTTACCCAGAAATACTCACAGCTGTAATTGCTGCCAAAGGTGCTTCTACAAAGTATTGACTCAGGGGTGTGGATACTTTTGTAAATGAGATATTTCTGTATTTCATTATTTTAAATACATTTGCAAACATTTCTGAAAACATGTTTTCACTTAGTCATTATGGGGTATTGTGTGTAAATTGGTGAGAGAGAAACTGTCATCCATTTTGAAATCAGGCCACAACACAACAAAATGTAGAATAAGTTAAGGGGCATGAATACTTTTGGAAGGCATTGTAATATCAGAAGAAGAAAAAATTACATTGTAATATATGGCCTGAGACAAGTCTACCTAAAATAATAGTTATTACAGACATAGCTTGTCTGATCATGGCCACTGAAAGACAAACATTATGTGGTTCAATAAACTTGACAATGCATTTTCACTGGCATATATAAGCTCATGTAATGATTGCCTTGAATCCACTTATTGACGCTAGATATTATTACCTTGATATTACCACTTCTCGTAAAGTAAAATAAATAATTAAGCATAGCATGACACAGTGTTGCAGGGTAACCAATAAATCCAACCCTATTTATAGACCTGGTTTTAAACCAATAATTCTACTTCAATAGTTCAATTTGTGAACGTGAACTTGGGCTATTATGTATTGGCGCAAAACACAGTCAGTACATTCAGAACTCATTTGAAATTGCACTTTTGGTGTCCCTGTAGCACCTGTTTTGCTCCCTGACACAGACAACAAGCACTGGGCTCCTGATGCAGCAGCTGTGGCATTCGCTTTGTTTCCCCCCCTGCTCTCTTTCAGCTGCTCTCCTCTCCTCTCCTTGTCTGCTTTCCTCACTCACCTGCTTCCTTCCCTGCGACTTGACTGTGACTTTC
The DNA here is from genome assembly GCF_018296145.1 of Oncorhynchus tshawytscha. Classification (NCBI taxonomy): domain Eukaryota; kingdom Metazoa; phylum Chordata; class Actinopteri; order Salmoniformes; family Salmonidae; genus Oncorhynchus; species Oncorhynchus tshawytscha. The sequence goes on along the minus strand of NC_056433.1, from coordinate 48,552,228 downwards.
ATCACTGGTCAGCTACAGAGCACGTCATTGTTCTATGATTGGAGGTTTGTGGGGAAAAAGGCATCGCGTTAAATAGCCTCCCTCTCCCTGTTTCTCGAAGGATCTTAAACAATTGTATAGGAGCCAGGTGGAAGCCATAGGTCCATGACATTGCTTTGATTGTATCAGATCATTCATGATTGCTTCAAGGAAGGATGCATTTTTTAAAGAATTTGAACAGGGCCTAGTTCTCCATGCTCTCATGAGGAAGGCTCTGGTTATCTTCTGTCAATGACACATCTGTCTCTCTCGCTCTCTCTCTCTGTCTCTCTCTCTCTCTGTCTCTGTCTCTCTTGTAGTGGTACACGAGGTGAACGGGGAGAACGGGGTCCACCAGCTCAGCGCCAATGAGGTGGACGAGCTCATCCACAAAGCCGACGAGTCCATGATGAGTGACGCCACCACCGCTGGCGCCACCTCCACTGCCCCCGTCGTCCCCACCGATGCTGAGTTAGCCGCGGAGCAGCAGACGACACCACAGCAGGAGATCACTGGCATGGAGGCCAAGGCGGGCGGCGCCAGTCCCCAGCCAGGTGGAGGCGAGGTGGAGGCCAGTGCTGAGAACCCTGTCACCATGGTGTTCATGGGCTACCAAAGCGTGGAGGATGAGGCGGAAACCAACAAGGTGCTGGGCCTGGAGGGCACCGTCAAGGCCCAGCTGGTGGTCATCGAGGACGGCGAGGGCAAGAATGTGACGGTGGGGCCCAACCCCGCCACTGTGACCGTCACCGAGGGAGGCACCAAGGAAGAGCAGTCGCCCCCGCCCAACGGCAGTGCCGCCGACCCCGTTAAGACCCCCCAGGAGAAGGCCCCCGTGGGGGAGAAGGGGGGCGAGCCAGAGGGGGGCGCCACTGAGCTCAACAATAAGGAAAAGCAGCCCTGCAAGTGCTGCACCATCATGTGAGCCACCGTTGTGTGGCCGCATTCCCCCCGGGACTTGACTTTTCAAGGAGAAATGACAAACCAACAACAACCATAGCGTGAAAAAAACAAAAAACTCACCCCTTTTCCGTTAGCCCCCCTCCCGACAAAAAAAGGCATAAATGTTCTGTATCTTTTGATAGCCGGCTGTTGTTTCCCAACTTCATTTTCATCTCTTGTTTTATATATTTCATTTCATTTTTCTCCTTTCATTCTTTTAACTTTTGTATGATTTTGGGTTGTGATTAAAACGGATGGTGCCAAAGGCGAGCCATCCCTGCGTTTTCACACTTTGAGGTTTCTGAGGGAGAGAGGAGATAGAAAAGGAAAGATAGAGGGAGAGAAAGACAGAGGAACTGGTTCGTTCACACACCCAGCATTGTCCAACAAGCTTTTTTTTTAATGACATCTCTAATACACCGTCATGAGTTTTGTAATCTTAACTTTCTGTATGAAGGACAGATATATGTCTCTATATATCTAAATATATAAATTCTTTATTTTAAAGATATATTTATTTGACTTTTTTTATTTTTTGAAAAAGCCCTGACAGAAGCATGTTATACATTGTGCTTTCTGTCCTCTGCTAGTGCATTTTAGATAAAAACATGGGGAAATATTTATGACTGATAAAGCTGTTAGAGAATTCTCTTGGATTTTGTTTTCCAGAAAGAAAAAGAAAAGAAAAGGGACTTTGGAATTTCTGAGACTGACACCAACCACACTGCTATTTGGAAGTGACATGCAATGAGCGTGATATTGATGACATCATTGTACTGTGTGCGTGTGTGTGTATGGATATCCGTGCGTGGGTGTATGAGCATGCATGGCTGTGTGTTTGAATGTGTGTGTGTTGGATTACAATGGCCTCATTGGTCCTTATATCATCCTACACTATACTACCCACAATCCCCATCACCTCTTTTCTTTCTGGAAGAAAAAACAATACTCGCTTTTTTTTTGTTGGTCATTTTCCTGCGCCCAAATCAACTACACTAGTTCGACAACACCTAGTAATGAATTGAATGTGTGAAGGTCTTTCATACCGAAGCTTGAGACTGATGAAATGAATGTCCCTGTGTAAGCCTTGACGTTTGTGTGGTTCACCTCCACTTAACTACATTACCAAGAATACAACTACCCCTTTAAAATAAATAATGCCTTTGTGATAACAGTATTAACTATTTTTCCTTTAACTCAATGACATAATCCAAGCTCTGGCTCCTGATGTGATGACCTACCAACAACTGTGTTTTGATATGATGGTCGGCCTGGACAGGCCCTTCCAACATCCCAAAGATTTTCAGTTGGATATCAACTACTGTGGAATTGGTGCATAGAGCATAGTCTGTTGTTTTCAACCTTGGCACAGCAGCGCATATACTAAACTGTGTTGCAAATACTGTAAGAAGTTGCTCCATTCAGACTTTTAGGAGGAGTGCCATTTGGAGGGGGTTGGGGGTCATATTGTATGTCGCCCTCAGAGTTGGTGTGGGAGGAGCTTCACTTTAAGAGTATTTGGTTTCCTGTTTTCCTGTTTGAACTCTACTGTTAGGCCCTAGTTTTGTCATTTAAGGGAAACAAAACCAAACAAAAGTTGAAGTAGGCCTACTTTTCATTCAGTGTATCTATCTATCAACATGCTAGACCTGAGGCAAAAAGCATGGAATTTCAACATTTTTACAGTCCTAGAAGTTGACAGAATCCTTTTCCACAGGGAGTGGCAAATTTCGCTCCAAATTCAATGTTGCAATAATATTTTTATTTTCCTCACAGATATTTTTTCTTGCGGTGTAGCTCAAATTGAACAGCTGTATTTTACTTTTGTGTGCGTTTTTGCTGCATTATGGGTGCCTGTAGCTATAGAATATCTTACTTCTTACTTATTTTTGCACCAGCGAGCTGACTTCTTGGAGCCAAATTTCCAGCTGAGCTGAGGGTCATGTTATTATTGTCCAGAGTATTTTTCCAGTGGTGAGTTGAGTCAGTTGAGTTGAATTGGTCAAGCTAGGAGCCAGATCTTTTCAACCGACGCACTGACACATGGACCATGTAAACGTGGTCCATGTAAACGTGGTCCATGTAGTATTCGCATGCGGAATAAAACAAACATTTTGTTTTCAAAGATGGCTAAATAGTGGATGGTCTGCGTTATCTTGAAGTGAGTCAAAGGTGTGAGCTCTCTCCAGTAAAGAGGTTGACCGACCTTGGGTGATGTTTGCCTAACCCTCGTTTAATATTGTTCCATGTGCATTTGTACCTATCCATTGATATTTATAGAGCTCTATAGGTTATTTTAACGGTGTATGTCTTTGGGCTCCCGAGTGGGGCAGCGGTCCAAGGCACTGCATCTCTGTGCAAGAGGGCATCACTACAGTCCCTGGTTTGAATCCGGGCTGTATCACATCCGGCTGTGATTGGGAGTCCAATAGGACGGCGCACAATTGGCCCAGCGTCCCCGGGATAGGCCTTCATTGTAAATGAGAATTTTGTTCTTAACTGACTTGCCTAGTTAAAAGAAAGGTTAAATACATAAATGTATTTGTGAGGGTTCAAATCAAGAACAGGATGGACATAGATAAATCAAATAAACATCTGATAACAAGGTCTGATAAGCCTTGTCAGAATAATGCTGGTAAATCCAGTACATTGTAGAAAAAACCCAAATGGAACATCTATTCATTTCATCGTGTAAAATATATCATGAAACAAATGTATTTTGCCAATCCCCTTCAATCCCACCTCCTCCTGCGCGTTCAAATGGGCAGGGCAATCATTGATATGCTGACACCTTCTCCAATATGCCGCTCAGCATCCAGCAAGGAGGAAGGAGCAGAAAAAGCTGCCTCAGTGTACAGTCAGTGTACAGTCAGTGTACGGTCAGTGTACACCGTGACATGGCCTGACTCTCTAGACTGCTCTTTGTCTCTGTGAGTGGGCGCTGGTCACGACGAGGGCACAGACATGTGCGTTACTCTATAGGACTGTCAGCACGGGGTGTTGGTCTAGAAGGTGTCCCGACAAAAACACTGCCTTCGATCTGTTCAGGCATCACTGAAGACCAGTCCTCGTCAAGTCACATTCCCACACTGCTGGATCCAAACCTATGCAAGAACTCCCATGCTAACGAATCACCATCTAGGTATAGCATATAGGACTGGATAAGAGGCTTTAAGGTCATCAGTATATTACACAAAACAATTATCTAAAGGGCCAAGCATTGAACAATGGCCCATCCCTTCCTTTGTATTATATGATTATGCCTTTTTATTTCTGAAATACTTTCTAGCTAACAGCTCACTACATATACAGTACATGTGGCTCAGTGGCTGTTGGTTGGCATAGGTTAGGTTGGTCCATATCAATATTAAAGGTGGGGTAAAGGATTTCATATGTTGGCACTGCCAACTTGGTTGCACATGACATGCTGGGATGGCTAAATGTGGGTGGTGTGTTTCTGTGGTGCTAAATCATTGATACTGTCATATCTGACTGCAGAAGATTCGATATTGTTTTCTGCAACTTGTTGTTTTAAGAAAATCACAGATATTTCTATTTGCAATAGGAAACAGTAGCAAGAGTCATTTTGCTAGACACCTCAACAAGGAAGTGATTCATTGGTACCATTTCCAAGATTATTTGAAGCAGAAACTGTGCTGTTTTAAATGTTTTTTTTCTTTTAAGAAAACATTTGCAACATTCATCTCAAAATGGAAAAACATGAACCGTACAAATGCACTTAGGTTGATCGAACTGAAACGAATGACGCTCCTGGTCCAACTATTCACCCGTACTATTAGAGTCAGAGAGAACATTGGTGACTTTAACGAAATCAAATTTGTCCATCTTCTTCACAGTGAAATATGGTGACACTTAAGTTGAAGAAGGCATGCATGATACCTTCCTAATATGACGATAGAGGAAAGAATTACTTGCCACTTTCGGAAACAAGATGACAATGTTAATCGTATTTGCTCTATTGGTGCAGCACATTTTGCTCCATCAACTTTGAGCTTCAAGGTAAACAAATGTCAATGTCGTTCTTATGAAGGGTAATGAATGCCAATGCCATTCTTATCAGGGGTAACGCAGGGACACCTCCACTCGAAGTGCCCTCACTGAGCAGTAGCGGGAGTCAAATGCAGGGTCAAATATTCCTAATGTCTAAGGTTAGGATAGGGGTATAGGGTAATCCGATCCGAGATCTGTGGTGAAGGGTAACTTTTACCTCGAGCTCCTGTTGAATACCCAATACCCTTCCTTCTTTGGCCCCTCCCTCTTGGTGAGCTTGGTGCAGCGGCAGTGAGGCTTGTCGCCCCTGGCAACCCCAGCTCCTCCCACTCTGCACTGCCTGCACCGTGGTGCATTGCTTGCTGTTTGGGGTTTCAGCCTGGGTTTCTGTATAGCACTTTGTGACATCGGCTGATGTAAAAAGGGCTTTATAAATACATTTGATTGATTGATGACTCTGCAGCAGCACCCCCTGTTGGTTCTTATCAATATTTACATTCCAGTTCTGGCTTTCTCTCTCTCTACACACCCCCAATGCCTTGTAGTCTGGCCCCTGGCCAGGCATATTTTTTGTAAATGCATATATAAATATCTACATATAAATGTCTTTGTGCAAAACAAAATGTCTGTCGCTCTCTCATCCTCTAGTGTAGACTCATAGATCCCTGTCCCTTCCCCAGTGACTCTGCGCTCATGGCAGTCAGTCAGTGGAGGCCCCAGGTAATAGAGTGAGTGCCCACAAACTGCTGCTTTCGTATTGCTTTGTTAGTTGTGAAGGTCTGCTTTCTTACAAATTGGAAAGTGCTGTAGAGGAAAGTGTTTGAAAAGACAAATAAAAATGTGATGTGCTTCAAAGGTCTCCCGGTCTCTGTTTTGTTTTTGTGTTCCCTCCCTCCAACTTGAAAATAGTTTTCACCTCAGTCAGTACAAATTTGTGAAAGTGTGTGCGGGTGCATGTGAGTGTGTGTGTGTGTGTCTTTAGCCTTGGTTCTTAGACTAAGTTGAAATCCCCTTTGAGGTTTGCATCGATCTCGAAGGCCTGCATTGTGAAATCCTCACAGTCCTTTCCAATGAACGAAGGTCCTGCCCACTTATACACCACAATGCAATGTTTTTACACTGCTAATCTAAGACCTGCTGCACCATTGTCACGGCCATTGTCATCGACACAGTCACCTGGCTACACAGTCACTGTTGGTAGATGCGGGACTGTGTGTGCGCGCGTGTGTACAGATGGCTCCTCTTTTGTCCGGGCACTTTGTGATGGTCAGCAGCATTCCATTGCAATTCCCCTGTCCTCAGCAACAGACATGGGAGCAGTCACGCCACCCAACGCTTTGTGTTCTGGAACCCCCCCCTTACACACTCACTCCCTTTTCACCCACTCCCCCACCACAACCGGTCAATATCTCTGGACTAGCAGCTTTGATGGACAGGGTGGTGGTGGGGGGGGTAGAGAGGGGCGAGTGACAGATACCATTGGGGGAGGCGTGGGGGTAACAGGGAGGGGTCCAGTCAGGGCCAAACCACAGACCAAAACACCAGCAGAGTCCGGAGACCCAGCTGTTAGGCTTAACACAGTAGGGGATACGAGGGGGGTGCAGATCCAGACGACAGAACACCTGCTGGAGAACCCAGACGTCTAGGAGGGCAAGTCTAGAACCGAGAGGTGAGTTAAGGAATGGGGTGAGGGGGGGTGGGGGTCTTTGATTAAGCTACTGACCAAAAAAATCTTATTCCTTGTGTACTCAAATATGGACATTTATGAAATGTGTACAGTCATTTTTAATTGCCAGATGAAAAAAAACGTAAGGATTAATCAACCAAAAAAGCAACTGGAAGGTTCGCCAAAATGTTAGTTTAATCAATGTTTTGTTTTATCATGTTCTGTCTTACCCCAAAACTTTGAATTCAAATTCAATGTACTGTCTTTCCCATTGTTGAGTGTTCTACCTCCCTCCCTCTCTCGTCTCAGAATGAGCACACCTGGCCTGAGTTGATCTTGATTGCCCCCCTGCACCTAGCCTTGAATCCTGTCACACAGAGAGCTACCTGAACACGTTCACCAACACGCTGTAACACACACAAGTGCTCTCTTACACAGATAGACATACACTCACACTGCAGGATGTTCAAGTACACTCCTCCTTGGCAGGTGCTGTGTAACAGCATGGAGCATGAGACCAAGGTAAGACAACCCATACCGCAAACACACAATGACAGGGGAATAACAATGTTAAAGGGATCCTGATTGCAGGCTAACAATTTGTTTTGCTTTGACATTCTCTTACCCCCCCATTTACCAACAATCAACATCCCACACAGTTGGATCTGCATTGTTAATGTTTGTACCACAGCTGTTGCAGCCTAGATTCTTCCCATGGTTTCCATGATATTGGGAAATGTTTTTAACTATGGCGTTCATTGATTTAAATGTAATTTTGGACAAATACATCTCAATAGTACCCATTTTTAATGTCTGATGTGTCATCTGTCATGCATTTGATTCCTAGATGTAAGACCATAGTGGTGTGAAGTAGATCACAATCACAAACATTCCTTTGCATTAGTAAGCTAAACTGAGATCCATATTATGTTTGTCATGACCCCTTCAAATTTTTATTCAGAGTGACAAAGTTGATTGAAATACTCTGGTGTAAATGTACAAGGTAGCCACTAGAGCGCAGCAAAGCTATGTTCAGTGTGAACCTTCCCATTTCTCAGAGCGAATGCCCTTTTATATGGAATGCCCTCTATCAGGGGTGTAATGCACCCTAAAAGTCTGAGGGGACGCAAAGTATGTGAGCATGGCTGGGGGGTGAAAGACACCTGAAACAACTTTTTCCTGGCATCTAGAGCCATAATCATTATTTGGTGTAAAAAATGTATTTTTTTCTGCATTTCTAAGTAATGAACATTTTGGCCAATGATGACTCAAGCTCTTCCACTGGACTAGCTGTAGCAGTGACATCCTCTCAGGTGAACTTCAACCCCAAAGGAAGATTATTCTTTAACAGTCCACAGGCAACATACTGATGATGTCTCAGTACTTTTGATGTCTCAGTACTTTTGATGTCTCAGTACTTTTGATGTCTCAGTACTTTTGATGTCTCAGTACTTTTGATGTCTCAGTACTTTTGTGTTCTTTTGTGTTTTTGTTTCCTTATGAGACCAATGGTAGGTAAAGGGAATGGACATGTTTCCATAAGTTTGTCAAGTCATGTCATGAAGGAAGCTTCTGTACTGAAACACAAAATGATCACCAGGAAATTTGCCAACTCATTCCCTTAGGCCAGGATTCTCTGACTCTCTGACAAATAATCAACTAATTACGGACTTCAGTTTGGACCACAGGTCATTTTTCATCTGGGTCGTCTTGTTTGATTTGCCTTGGTGACGTGAATGGGTTTCTCTTCTCTCCCTACCTTTGTTATAGCGGTTTGTCAGTCTTGTGCACTTTTCGCATGTTCGGTAAGAGGGTGTGGCTTCAATAACTGACATGATATTGGCTGAACTTTGCCTGTGCTGGAGGGTGCTCAAAAGACCGAGAGCGGGAGACACAAGACAACAAACTTGTGTCTTGTTTGCGGTATACTAATTAAGGTAGGGTTCATTACTTAATTTTCCCAAATTAACTGTACTTTTGATCCAAATGCATTTCAATGGCATTATCGATACTTATATTATCTATGAATTGTAAGCACTTCAGTTAAGTGGTAGTTTGGTGATCAGGTGCATTAGCTTAGAAGACACTGGTTGGATTTTCCATCTTGTCACACTGTCTACATTACTGAATAATGACCTCTACTTATTTTCAAAAGTTGATGTCAAATTAAACCCTTGTGCATTGACTGAGGGAAGTAAGCCTAATGTAAGTCTATTTCCCTATACACTTCTTTTGTATCAAGTAATGGCTGTTCTCCATGTTTCTCCAAATGCTACAGCCTACCCTATTTGAGGAGGACCTTGTATACCCTGGTCTCTGTAACTACACAACCTATACCCATGGGAACACCATCACATTGTTAATTTGCTAAATGTTCTCTACTTTTCTTTTTTGATTAGTAGAGCTTTAATGAGCAGTTGGCATGGTTGTCCTTCCAAGACATGAGAACTAGTTGGAAATCTGTATGGTCGACAGACATAAGCTGTAGGGTATGACAACATGTATTTGGGCATTTATTTCAGACAGTCTGAGTGTGTATGTGTATATGTATTAGCCTTGAATAAGTCTGAAGGTTTTGATGTGTCAAAATCTTTATTGCGTAATTTGTTGTATTATCTTGTGTGCTACATGCAACTTGGCCTTAGTTGATCCATGCCACAATAGGCACTTTACTGACAGGAACTAGTGTGGTGTGTGTACACACACACACACACACACACACCAGTGTGAGGTAATAAATTAGTGGAGGCGAGGACACTTGTGTATCTCCTGTCCCCCACCGATCACTCCTCTTCTCTCTCAGCCAATGAGCAAAGGGCAGAGGAGCTAATTCCAGAAAGTGGCGCTGAAAAGAGCTTATCAGGGGTACACAGTCCACTGTCACACAAGTGGTCACATGCGCGCATGCGCACACTGCAGGCTGCCTTAGAACTCTTGGGATAGTGCGTTACTTTTTAACCCAAAATGTATGTATATTTGCTGAAGCGCTTATTCTGAGGTCAGTCAAACGTCTTGGCATCTCTGGGAAGGTTAGGACTGGGTAAACTCCGGTCCATTTGTCTAGTGTTGTGCATCTGTCATGATTAGTTTAATAATTCTGTGTCGTCAGGGTTACAATGACAATTGTGAAATGCAAGATTGTTTTGTCAATTGAAATTACAATGTTGAATGGAGTGGAAGCTTCCAGGGGCTCTAGGTTTTACTCAATAGCCAACATGCTCGAATAGCAGTGAGCATGTTATGCTGTTATGCCAAAAGTGCTATAGAGATTCTAAGTGAAACTGCTAGTTGCCATGAAATATTTTCCTTTTAATCCTTTTGTGTGGCATATAAAAAAATGATTGACAGGTCAACCCGCCATTGCACCCAGCCACCAGTGTAGTTAGTTCTACATCAGTCGAGTGAAGAGGAACTTATCTGTTTTCATTGGCCAAGAGTATCTAATATCCTGCTCGAGTGTCAGTACTCCCACCTCCAGATGAGTTGTGTGAGAAAGGAGTGAACACATTCCTCTCTCTCCCTCATTATGGTTCTTCATATATCTTCTGACAACTAGGCACTTTGAAAAGGAATTGTAGCTGCACACTCCAGGTCTCACTCCAGGTCAGGCTTCTCCAACCCCAGTTGTAAAAACAAGCTGAATAATTTTGTCAACCAGCTAATTATTAGAAACCGATGCCCTAAACCTACAGGATGGTAGTTCTCCAGCAGCAGGGTTGGAGAGCCCTGCTCTAGGTACATGTCTGCAGGTTTAAGATTAATCCATTGCTTGAATAAATTGATAATGGTTGATAATAACTACACTGAACAAAAATATAAACGCCACATGTAAAGTTTTGGTACCATGTTTCATGAGCTGAAATAAATGGTCCATACACTGAAATAAATGGTCCATACACACACAAAGTGTATTTCTCTCAAATTTGGTGCACAAATGTGTTTACATCCCTGTTAGTGAGCATTTCCCCTTTGCCAAGATAATCCCTCTCCCTGAGAAGTTTGGCATATCAAGAAGCCGATCAAATGGCACGATCATTACACAGGTGCACCTTATGCTGGGGACAATAAAAGGCCACTCTAAAATGTGCAGTTTTGTCACAACGTAGAAATATTTTAAAGGAGCGTGCAATTGGCATGCTGACTGCAGGAATGTCCACTAGAGCTGTTGCCAGATAATTTAATGTTACTTTCTCTACCATAAGCTGCCTCCTTACGTTGTTTTAGAGAATTTGGCATTATGTCCAACACGTGTACGACAGTGTGTTCCAGTTCCCGCCAATATCCAACAACTTCGCACAGCCATTGAAGAGCAGTGGGACAACATTCCACGATCAACAGCCTGATCAGCTCTATGCGAAGGAGATGTGTCACGCCGCATGAGGCAAATTGTGGTCACCAGATACTGACTGGTTTTCTAATCCACACTGCTACCTTTTTTTTTAGATGCATCTGTTGGTCACAGATTCTTTATCTGTATTCCCAGTCACGAAATCCATAGATTAGGGCCTAATGAATTTATTTCAATTGACTGATTTCCTTATATTAACTGTAACTCAGTAATAAGCTACGGACAACGAACACCATTTTACTGCTGGCAATTTAAATGCACAGAAATACCGTGACGAAATCCTGAGGCCCATTGTAAGACTTGTATTCTCATGTGAAATCATTGATTAGGGCCTAATGAATATTCTTCAATTGACTGATATCCTCATATGAACTGTCCCTCAGTAAAATCGTTAATTGTTTCATGTTCCATTTATATTTTTGCTCAGTATATAAAAGCTTGACTGTATGAGTTGTGCCGATTTAAAAATATATATTTTTTAAATAAAAAAAAATAGCAATCCATGTACAATATTATGAATCGGAATGTCTTGGCTAAGATGGGAACAGACAGTGTTTATGGCTCTTCATACAGACCTTTATACAGTATCACAGCAATGGATCTGGTAATCCTCCATACAGAAACTTCAAGGTTTGCAATAAATAGAGGTCTGACTGAGATGATTGAACCTTGTGTGTCATTCCCTTGCATACCAGCTTAACATTCCTTAGTTGCCTTCTAGACCAACGCAAACATATTTTTTTAGACCATCTCACACATTGGTTTGCTCTACATTTTCCCAGTTTGAGTTCCCGTGTCTTTCCTGATCAGCTAGGTTCACTGCAAACATGGTCTCTCGTTCTCATGCATTACATTTTAAGCTGTAAATGTTATTGGCAACTTGTATATTGGCATTCCAAAGAAAATCTCAGCATCCTGTCTTGCACAACTTTTTATTTTATTTCCCCTGTTAAACAGATTCCTGTAAACCATAAACCCCTGAAGTGTTATGCAACTCATTTCATCTTGGTGGCACAAGCCGTGTTCTGTAATCTGTGAAGTGGGAATAACAGCCATTGTCACTGTATGCAAAGATTTTTTTAAATGTTTTATTTCACCTTTATTTAACCAGGTAGGCTAGTTGAGAACAAGTTCTCATTTGCAACTGCGACCTGGCCAAGATAAAGCGTAGCAATTCGACACATACCACAACAGAGTTACACATGGAATAAACAAAACATAGTCAATAATACAGTAGAACAAAATAAAACAGTCTATATACAGTGAGTGCAAATGAGGTAAGTTAAGGAAATAAACAGGCAATTAAACACTGGAATGGTAGATCGGCAGAAGATGAATGTGCAGGTAGAGATACTGGGGTGCAAAGGAGCAAAATAAATGAATAAATACCAGTATGGGGATGAGGTAGGTAGATGGATGGGCTGTGTACAGATGGGCTATGTACAGGTGCAGTGATCTGTAAGCTGCTCTGACAGCTGGTGCTTAAAGCTAGTGAGGGAGATGTGAGTCTCCAGCTTCAGAGATTTTTGCAATTCGTTCCAGTCATGGGCAGCAGAGAACTGGAAGGAAAGACGACCAAAGGAGGAATTGGCTTTGGGGGTGACTAGTGAGATATACCTGCTGGAGCGCGTGCTACGAGTGGGTGCTGCCATGGTAACCAGTGAGTTAGTACTACAGGATGCAAATTTCTGTTTGAAAAAGCTTGCCTTAGCTTTTCTAACTGCTTGTGTATATTTGTTCCTAACTTCCCTGAAAAGTTGCATATCACAGGGGCTATTCGATGCTAATGCAGAACGCCACAGGATGTTTTTGTGCTGGTCGAGGGCAGACCGGTCTGGAGTGAACCAAGGAATATATCTATTCCTAGTTCTGCATTTTTTGAGGGGCATGCTTATTTAAGATGGTGAGGAAGGCACTTTTAAAGAATAGCCAGGCATCATCTACTGACGGGATGAGGTCAATGTCATTCCAGGATACCCCGGCCAGGTCGATTAGAAAGGCCTGCTCGCAGAAGTGTTTCAGGGAGCGTTTGACAGTGATGAGGGGTAGTCGTTTGGTCGCAGACCCATTACGGATGCAGACAGTGATCGCTGAGATCTTGATTGAAAACAGCAGAGGTGTATTTGGAGGGCGAATTAGTTAGGATGACATCTATGAGGGTACCCGTGTTTACTGATTTGGGGTTGTACCTGGTAGGTTCATTGATAAGATGTAGCTACTCAGTGTTTTCAATAAAATATTGAATAATTATGATACATTGTTAGAATTATTTGGACAGTGGAGGGCTTGTTTGATTGGTTATAATGATCCAGTTGCCACTTGACCATTTCATCTTTCTTAATTATTATGTTGCAGAGGCTCTCAGTTGCTGCACCTGACGATTCCCAGGATGTGTTGACCCAGGAGGAGGGAGACCAGATAGTGTGCCAATCTCACCAGCTTCCTGCTGCAGAAATCTCACCGTCTACACAGGAAGACACCACATTCCAAGGAACCATGGAAAGCACACCCAGAAAATGGGTGCTTCAGCCCATGTCACCCAAACTGGAGCTGGCAGTAGACCTTCGCACCATGCTCAGCCCCACCACCGATGAGCCCTTTAGTCTGGACCAGAGCTGGATCTACAACCGGAATGGCAACTCTTCAGCTTTCAGTTTTGACAGCATCTCCGTGACCCGCACCCAGTCCACAGTTATCGTATCCACCCAGCAGAAGGTGTCCCGGGATGTGGTGGTGCAGGCCAGGCAGGTGGCGGTGTCAGAGGAAGATTGCGGCAACACCAGTGAAGACTGGCAACCCAGTAGCCCTAGCAGTGCAGGGAGCACGGGCTCCCAACGTGGCTTCTACTCCTTTGTGGATGATCCGGTGAGCCCCGAGGCGGAGATGAACGAAGCCTGGATGGTGTCCCCAGAGAGACAAGCCAAGTTGGCGACCCTGAAAGAGGAAAGCAGTTTCAAACTGCAGACATACACCGGTGGGAAGAAGCCAGGGAGTCTGTTCGAGGACGACGAGGACTCCCGCTACCAGGTGAACACCAACGGTGCCCAATTCAAGGCGGAGGAGGAGGAGGAGAAGCAGCTTAGGCAGGAGATCATCCACAGTCAAGCCCCCAAAAAGATTGCCACATTCAGGGAGCAGTGGAGTGCACTTGAAACCCTGGATCTCAGCAAATCACCCAACAAGTTGCTCGAAGGGTTCAGCTTGTGCTACGGGCCAAGCAGCACTAAATCTGAGTCCACACCAGCAGCTGAGCCATGCACCATCGACAACGAACAGATCAACTTCAGCGCAGCACGGGAGCAGTTCCGAAAGATGGAACAGTCGAGGCTCAACCCATTCCTGCAGAGTCCCCGCTCTCTAAAACCACAAAGACTGTGGCAGTCAGAAGACAGCTTGCTGTCACCAAGGAGTGAGAAAAAAGACTACCACTCTGCGGAATGGTTTAACCAAAGTCTGACCCCAGTGAAACGTCAGGACAAAGGGGAAAATGTCACTGGCAGAAAGGTGTACCGCACAGGGGAGAGAGTAACCAAGAGGCAGAGTAGCCTGTTTGATGACCTTGACTCTGGACTTGAGGATCTATCGGGTGACACCAGTGTTGGCTACACAAGTGACGGAAGCATGTCCAATGACAACCCTCAGCCAGAAAGCAAGGGCACCCAATCGGCAAGTGGTTACAGAGAGACGCCCATAGAGAGGGAGATTCGTATTGCTCAGGAGAGAGAAGAGAGTCTTCGGCGATTGCGGGGCATCAAGCACACCGACGTCCAAGAGATGGTGGAGGTCAAGTCTCTGCTCTCCCAGCCTACACCGCCACTGATGCCTGTCAAGGCAAATAAGAAGAACCGGGTGAGCTTCTTCATCCAGCGCGAGATCAAAAAGGACAGCCAGAGGGAAGAAGACTTGCTGTACCAGGGGAGAGTCCCAGGTCTATATGGCCGGGGAACTCCTCAGGAAATGGAGGATCGGAGAAAGATCTTTGAGCTTGGAGACCAATCTGGAGCCGAGGTTGAGACGATGAAAAGGACTTGGTCATCACCCAGGGTCATTGTGAGGAGTAGCAGCTCAGATATGGAAGGCTACCCTTCCCCTTGCTGCCCTCACCGGCACTCCGAAGAGACCGAGTTGTACATCGGCAGCATGAGCGCCACTCCAAGCGTCAATACCACCAGCGAAGGCTGGAGTTCAGAGTCCCAAGACCTCAAAAGAGTACTGCCAAGCAGCTTCCCAGAGGAGAGCGTCATGTTGAAAGGGAATGAGACCAGTAAGGCAGAAAGCGCTCAAGTTACAGTGGTGGTGAAGACCAGTACTAGTGAAATAGTAAATTACCCATCGTGGTTAGTGGAAAGAAAGAAGCCAGTTCCAGCCAGAGTCTCCTCGGCTAAAGAAGCCTCCTCCTCTTTGTCATCCTCTCCCTCCTCACCTACACCCACTGCGTTTGCAGTGCAGGTGTCTGAACCGAGTGATAAGCCTGTCCCAACCTGGAGGGCGCACCTGGATTCTGGCGGCCTGCGACATCGAAGACCAAACGCTCCAGATATTATCCAGAAGGAGATTGAGCAGGATCTGAAACGTGAGCAGGAGCTCCGGGAACTGCGGGAATCCAGTGGCCTGTCCGCCTCTATGGAAGGAAGCTTGGACTGTATAGAACGAGACGCTAAAGACTCATGTCAATCGCAAAGCCTGCGAAGAGTCATTGTGGAACAGGAAGAGTCTGTCTTCTCTGAGAGCCCTTCACTTCCAGTAGAGCAGACGAGCTTGGCCAGATGGTCCTACTCATCTATCACTCCAGTATCAATGCTAGGTAGGATGGTTCAGTTCATTTATCCATACACAAATCTATACAATTACAAGACTACCTAACAGAGGAATTATTCATGATGGCAATATCTTATACTTGTTTTTGGCTTGATTTAAGCAAATGTCTACATGACCAATTGTCAAATGTCCTCACGATTCTAGCTTTTAGTGGTATTTGTTTGTCTTGTATACTGCTGTCTTTCTTAGACTGGAAGACATGACAAACTTAATTAGATCCTGAACTTTGGTCATATATGAGCAGAGGAACCAATGCTGTGTTACCAGCCATGATTAATCATTGACACAAAGGTTATTACTTTGCATCAAAAAGGCTCAAATAAGTCAGATAAACAGAACAGTGAAAAGTTTAATAATTTATTATTTCATTGCTGCTTTTCCTGACGCACTGAAATTGTGGTTCAAGGCCCAGTGCGGTTAAACGTGCTTGACCTGTGTTCTATACATATTTCCACATTGAGGTTAGAATAATATTGGAAAAATTATAATGAAATTCTTGCCTGTTTTAGTGGGATGAAGTTTTGACCTGCCTGGTGACATCACTAGGTGGAAAATTAGTCAATAGACCAATAAGAAAGAGTTCCAAACCGCTCTGCCAGTAAGAGCTAGTTTCAGCTTTCCCCTCCCCACTCAGACCACTCCCAGACAGTCCTAGCAAAATTGTCTGAGATTGTTCTTAGCTAAGAAGCAATTTCTGTTTCTTTTTGACAATTTTAATTGAAAATAATCACAGTAAGGTACTAAATTATTACCCAGAAACGATTTGATATTGAGATTTTAAAAAACGGCTGCACTGGACCTTAAGATTATTCTACCTACAGTCACATTAAAGGGCCAATGCAGCTGTTTTTATCTCAATATCAAACAGTACCTTACTGTAATAGTTATCCATAAAATTGGTCAAAAATAGCATTTTAGCAAAAACTTTCTCAAGCTAAAATGTAGCTAGGACTGCAAGCAACACTCACGACCGAGTTCCAAACTGCCTCTGGAAGCAACGTCAGCACAAGAACTGTTCGTCGAGAGCTTCATGAAATGGGTTTACATGGCCAATTAGCTGCACGCAAGTCTAAGATCACCATGCATAATACCAAGCGTCGGCTGGAGTGGTGTAAAGCTCGCTGCCATTGGAGCAGTGGAATGTGTTCTCTGAAGTGATGATTCACGCTTCACCACCTGGCAGTCCGACAGACTTATCTGGGTATGACGGATAAGAGGAGAACACTACCTGCCTGAATGCATAGTGCCAACTGTCAAGTTTGGTGGAGGAGGAATAATGGTCTGGGGCTGTTTTTCATGGTTCGGGCTAGGCCCTTTAGTTCCAGTGACGGCAAATCTTAACGCTACAGCATACAATGACATTCTAGACCACTGGTGGCAACTCCAGTCCCCGAGGGCCTGATTGGTGTCACACTTCTCCATCCCTAGCAAAAACAGCAGATTAATCAAATTGCATTCTAAACTGAAGATTGTGATTAGGTGATTATTGGAGTCCGGCGTGTTAGCTGGGGCAAAACTGACACCAATCAGGCCCTCGAGGACTGGAACTGCCCACCCTTATTCTAGACGATTCTGTGCTTACAACTGTTTGGGGAAGGCCCTTTACTGTTTCAGAATGACAGTGACCCCTTGCGCAAACCAAGGTCCGTACAGAATTTTTTTGGTCAAGATCGTTGTGGAAGAACTTGACTGGCCTGCACAGAACCTTGACCGTAACCCCATCAAACACCTTTGGGATGAATTGGAACGGTGACTGCGAGCCAGGCCTAATCACCCAACATCAGTGCCCGACCTCACTAATGCTCTTGTGGCTGACTGGAAGAAAGCCCCCGCAGCAATGTTCCAAATTGTAGTGGAAAGCCTTCCCAGAAGAGTAGAGACCAACTACATATTATTGGCCGTGATTTTGGAATGAGATTTTCGACGAGCAGGGGTCCACATACTTTTGGTCATGTAGTGTCGTTTCATGTGTTTTGTATGTACAATATCATACAAAACACAGGAAAAACATAGTTTTGACTGCACTGGGCCTTTTTAAAACTAGTGTTACAGCAAGATGTCTACCAGTGTCCATTTTCATAGTCAAGTGTGTACAATGGTATGACTACAATTCAGCTATCTTTATGTACAGTGCCTTCAGAAAGTGTTCATACCTGTTGACTTATTCCACATTTTGTTGTTACAGCCTGAATTCCAAGTAGATTAAATGTGTTTGCTCACTCTTCTACATATGTCAAAATTAAAACTTTTTTTTTATACATATTTTTGCAAATGTATAAAAAATGAAATGCAGAAGTATCTCATTTACACAAGTATTCACCCCCTTGGTCAATACTTTGTAGAAGCAATTTTGCACTGATTTACAGCTCTTTCTGGGTAAGTCTCTAAGAGCTTCCACACCTGGATTGTGCAACCTTGGCCCAGTTTATTATTTTCAAAATGTTTCAAGCTCTGTCAAATTGGTTGCTAGACAACCATTTTCAGGTCTTGCCATAGATTTTCAAGTAGATTTAAGTCAAAACTGTAACTCGGCCACTCAGGAAAATTTACTGTCTTCTCTGTAAGCAACTCCAGTGTAGATCTGGCCTTGTGTTTTATGGTGTTGTCCAGCTGAAAGGGGAATTCATCTCCCAGTGTCTAGTGGAATGTAGACTGAACCAGGTTTTCCTTTTGGATTTTGCCTGTGCTTAGTTCCATTCAGTTTCTTTTTTTTTTTTTATCCTGAAAAAATCCTTAGTCCTTAACAATTACAAGCATACCCATAACATGATGCAGCCACCACATGCATGAAAACATGGAGAGTGGTGCTCAGTATTGGATTTGCCCCAAACATACATTAACACTTTTTGTATTTAGAATAAAAAGTGAATTGCTTTCTGACTTGTTGCAAACAGGATTCATGTTTTGGAATATTTGTACAGGCTTCCTTGATTCATCCTCTGTTTTCTCCTATCACAGCCATTAGTCTGTTTTAAAGTCCCCATTAGCCTCTTGGTTTAAAAAAAAGCAGGGATTTCACCATCTACCAATAGGTGCCCTTTTTGCGAGTCCTTGAAATCCTTCCCTGGTCTTTTGTAGTTGAATCTGTTTGAAATTCACTGCTCGACTGAGGGACCTTACAGATAATTGTTTGTGTGGGTTACAGAGATGAGGTAGTCATAAAAACAATTATGTAACACAGTATATCCATGCAACTTGCTAATCACATTTTTACTCATGAACTTGTTTGGGCTTGCCATAACAAAGGGATTGAATACTTATTGACACAAGACATTTCAGCTTTTCATTTAACATAATTCCACTTCCTACTGAGTTGTATGAATATATTTATCCCCTTATTTCTCAAATGTTTTAAACAATTGCATATAGCTTAGTAGAACCCCTCCGCCGGCTTAGACAAGGCTTACTCTTATGTGTTAAATATGGTTGCGCATGTGTATTGCTCTAATAACCTTCCGCATATGAACACAGTCTTAATCATTCTCCTGGTCAAAAAATAAGTTTAAAAATAATTTGCAAAGCCAACAGATTAGAAACTATTCTTCCCAAAATAATACATTCTGATCAAAAGGGTTTTATGAAAGTCTGACACTCTAGTCAACAGGCGCCTCTGACATCATGCATCTCACTTCCCGAACAGAGTCAATATGACCTTCCTGAACTTGGCACTCGAGGAATTCGGTTTTAGTACAGCTATATGCAAATGGTTTAAACTTCTCTCTAGCTCACCACAAGCCTTGATAATTCAGTTCAGTTGTAGGCATCCGATTTGCAAAATAAGTCTTTACATCCGATTTGCAAAATAAGTCTTTACACTGATATTCTGATGTTCGTACAAGAACCCAATCGATCATTAGAACACGTGCTCTCGACAATCAACATATTCATGTATTTAACTGGAACTCTGGCCAAAACTCTCCCCTTCAGATGGTCAGTCAATCTGAGATGACCGTGTCTTAAAGTAATGATGGACTGTCTTTTCTCTTTGCTTATTTGAGCTGTTCTTGCCATAATATGGACTTGGTCTTTTACCAAATAGGGGGTTTCTTCTTGTATACTACCCCTACCTTGTCAAAACACAAATGATTGGCTCAAATGCATTAAGATGAAAAAAAATTCCAGAAATGTAACTTAACATGGCACACCCGCTAATTGAAATGCATTCCAGGTGACTACCTCATGAAGCTGGTTGAGAGAATGCCAAGAGTGTGCAAAGCTGTCATCAAGGCAAAGGGTGGCTACTTTGAAGAATCTCATAAATATATTTAGAATATTCATTTTTTTACATGATTCCATATGTGTTATTTCATAGTTATGTCTTAACTATTCTTCAATGTAGAAAAAATAACAATTCAACTTTGACATTACGGGGTGTTGTGTGTGTGTGTAGGCCAGTAAAACAATCTCAATTTAATCCACCTTAAATTCAAGCTGTAACACAACGTAGAAAAAGTCAAGGGGTGTACTTTCTGAAGGCACTGTAGTTTTCATGTTGCTTTCGACTTACATTTCGAATGTACTCTTAACACAATTACAAGCATGTGTGTTAACTCAATGTTTCTCTTTCTCTCCCCCTCCCCCCGATAAAGTGGACAGCGCATCTCGCTTTTCCACCTCCATTCGTCCCACTGCCCGTCTTCCCTCCTTTTCCATAGTCACTGCCCAGCCATGGGGCTCCCCAAGGCCCAGCTCCCCTGTGGTGAGCAGGGTTGCCCCCCTGTTGCCTGCTAGCCCGTGGGTAGAGATGGGTGGCTCCCCTGGGATCCCCACGCAAAAAGGCCTGACCGAAACACTGCTAGAGGACTTTGAGGAGAGGAGAATCAAACTGAAGCTGGAAGAGAATGCTGTGAGGAAAGACTGTAGTTATTGATGCTGTCTACATACATTGAAAATCCATTATAGACATAAGACATTTAGGCACAGTTTGGAAAGAAATACAGCAATGCAATATGCCTACAAAAGAGTACTGATAGTGTTGGCGAAACCATGTACATCTTGTGAAACTTCTCAATTCATAGGTTTTGTATCCTACAATGACAGTGTGCTAGTTGTTGAATTAGACTTTTCTGTTACCTCTAGTATGCAGGAATTCAGCCTACTGACGATGTGAACAATGAAGTAAGTGGTTGCTCTTCTCTCTGCTGATATCCATTGATTCATTTGTCTCCGAAGGCCTTTTATCACAGGTCCAATATGATATTGATGCTATTTCTTCCATTGCAGGTGTTGGAGGCGACCCGCGTCACCAGGCACAAAAACCAGCGGGCACTGCGCTGGGAGGCTGGCGACTACACAAAGGAGGACAGCCAATGAGTCCACCAGCCTTCTCCACTGGAGGGTGAGCGAGCATGGAAAGGAGAAGAGGAGATGGAACAACAGGCATTTTAGGGAAGTTGTCCCATCTCAGCACATAAGAATATACTCCGTCTACACACTACCTGGCTGAACTAATGATTGGTCAACTTTGTGATAAACCCCCCCCCGTCCATCATCTGCCACCCGAGCATTGCCCTGACTAGGGCAGGTACCCTTTCACGATTTAGAAGCGAAAGGTGAACTGAAAAATATGTAATAGATGAGACAGGTTTTTAGCTGAGGCAGAAAATGGAATGGAAGTGGAATTTAAGAGGAGTTCTGCGCCTGCTTAGAATGCATTGCCTTGTTTTGGGATAGAAAGGTGTATGAGTTATTTTTAAGTCTGGCAGTCACTGCTAGGTAGCTTTGATTAGGCCCATCCGCCCTCAAAAGGCTGCATAGAAAATGAGTGAGGGAGCTATTTTTGTCTTGTCAGTTG
Source organism: Oncorhynchus tshawytscha (assembly GCF_018296145.1). Lineage (NCBI taxonomy): Eukaryota > Metazoa > Chordata > Actinopteri > Salmoniformes > Salmonidae > Oncorhynchus > Oncorhynchus tshawytscha. The sequence goes on along the minus strand of NC_056433.1, from coordinate 48,530,631 downwards.
TGCTTTGCAAAGCAAAAACAAGCAAGAAACCATCGGATATCCATTATGTATTTAATAAAGCAAACATTTCCAAACCAATATCCAGTCCAATGAAGCACTTGCAGAAGTCTTCAGGAAATGTTGACTTTTGTCTAATTTAATATGAAATAATATCTAATAAAGAGTTAGCTACAGCTGATACCAGTATGTTTGTGTTCTTAATTGACTTGTATGTGCTGTGAGAGCAGAAATTTGTGCAAGACTTGAACCCGCCAGGTTCTTAGGTAATGTGTTTATAAAAATATTTAAGTACTACTAAAGTTGTTTTTTGGGGTAATTGTACTTTTACTATTTTATATTTTTGGCAACTTTTACTACATTACTGAAGAATTTACTTTTTACTCCATACATTTTCCTTGAAACACAAAAGTACTTGTTACATTTTTCTTAGCAGGACAGGAAAATGGTCTAATTCATACACTTAGCAAGAGAACATCCCTGGTCCTCCCTACTGCCTCTGATCTGGCGGACTCACCAAACACATGCTTCGTTTGTAAATTGTCTGAGTGTTGGAGCGTGCCCTAACTATCCGTAAATTAAAAAAGAAAGAAAATGGTGCCGTCTGGTTTGCTTAATATAAGGAATTTGAAATGATTTCTAGTTTTACTTTTGATACTTAAGTATATTTAAAACCAAATACTTTTACTCAAATAGGATTTTACTGGATGACTTACTTGTCATTTTCTATTAAGGTATCCTGACTTTTTACTCAAGTATGATAATTGGGTACTTTTTCCACCACTGGTTATATGAATGTAGCCTAGCAGTTAAGAGCCTTGGGCCAGTAACCGAATGGTCGCTGGTTTGAATCTTCAAGGTGAAAGAATCTGGCGACGTGCCCTTGGCAACCCTAGTTGATCTGGATAAGAGGGTCTGTTAAATTACTAAATTGTTATGTAAGTTCAATGACAAGTTTAATCACACTCTAAACCGGACTGTTTGCAACATGACACTATCTGGTTTTGATGGAAAGACTACGGTATGACTTACTGCTGAGAATAGCCCAGGGAATGTAGATGAGATTCAACTCTGCTACATTTGGTGGTAGCGGTGGGATACACTGCTTAAACGAGCGGCGATGTCAAATCGGATGCATTGTAGATGAATAAGAGAATGTCAAACTGATTCAAATGGAGTAAGACATTGCCATCTCCTGGGCAGACACTTGAACTGATTGTAGGGGATTTGAGTGGTTAACTGTAACGTTGAAACTGAAAAAGTATGACCATAAGTATGTGGACACCCCTTCAAATTAGTGGCTGTTTCAGCCACACCCATTGCTGACAGGTGTATACGATCGACAACACAGCCATGAAATCTCCATAGACAGAATGGCCCGTACTGATGAGCTTAGTGACTTTCAACGTGGCATCGTCATTGTCACCTCTCCGACAAGTCAGTTAGTAAAACTTCTGACCTGCTAGAGCTGCCCCAGTCAACTGTAAGTGCTGTTATTGTGAAGTGGAAACATCTAGGAGCAGCAACGGCTCAGCTGTGAAATGGTAGGCCACACAAGCTCACAGAACGGGATCGCCGAGTGCATAGAGTAAAAATCGTCTGTCCTCGGTTGCAGCACTCGCTACCGAGTTACAAACTGCCTCTGGAAGCAATGTCCGGACAATAACTGTTAGTCGGGAGCTTCATGAAATGGGTTTCAATGGCCAAGCAGCTGCACACAAGCCTAAGATCATCGTGCACAATGCCAAGCATCTGCTGGATTGGTGTAAAGCTCGCCGCAATTGGACTATGGAGCAGTGGAAATGTTTTCTGGAGTGACGAATCAATCATACTTCACCATCTGGTATTCTAACGGACAAATCTAGGTTTGGTGGATGCCAGAACGCTACCTGCCAGAATGCATAGTGCCAAATGTAGAGTTTGGTGGAGGAGGAATAATGGTCTGGGGCTGTTTTTCATTGTTCGGGCTAGGCCCCTTAGTTCCAGTGAAGGGAAATCTTAACGTTACGTCATACATTCTAGACATTTCTTTTCTTCCATCTATGTGGTAACAGTTGGGGGAAGGCCCTTTCCTGTTTCAGCATGACTGTTTCAGCATTCAGTGATACAACCTGGATTCGAACCAGAGTGTCTGTAGTGACGCCTCTAGCACTGAGATGCAGTGCCTTAGACAGCTGCGCTTCTCCAGAGCCCAATGACACCGTACACAGCGAAGTCCATACAGAAATGGTTTTTCGAGATCGGTGTGGAAGAACTTGACTGGCTTGCACAGAGCCCTGAACTCAAACCCAATTGAACACCTTTGGGATGAATTGGAACACCTACTGCGAGCCAGGCCTAATCACCCAACATCAGTGCCCGACCTCACTAATGCTCTTGTGGCTGAAAGGAGGCAAGTCCCCCAGCAATTTTCCAACATCTAGTGGAAAGCCTTCCCAGAAGAGTGGAGGCTTTTATAGCAGCAAAGGGGGGGACCAACTCCATATTAATGCCCATGATTTTGGAATGAGATGTCCGATGAGCAGGTGTCCACATACTTTGGTCATGTAGTGTATTTAAAGGGCAACTGCACCTGCTGATTTGGCATTGTTTTTTTGGCTTGCTCCACAAATGCTGGTGGCCATGAAAGAAGCCAAATGTGATTTGGCTTGGGGGTGTGGTTTGGTGTGGGTGTTCCTAGGGTGTGTCATTGCTGACGTTGTCAATCGAGCAGTGAATTGAGAGCTTCAACATTGTGCGGCCCTTGCTCTTTCCTAGTATTCCCAGCACCTATGTTTTTAAGGATGTGCGTATGACCACAAATGCTTCTGGTGTCCTGTATACAACATGAGTTTCCTGATCCTGGTGCCGACTACACAGGGTTTCTTCAACCCCATATTGACTGATACCGTTCAATTCAATAATAAAAGACCATTCAAGTAAAAGTGAACTACTGAAAATGTTATTCAGAGTGCCAGGTCTCTCTCCATTTAGAGACCTCAATATCAAGCCAATCTGCAGTGGTGTAAAGTACTTACCCCCAAAAAAACTACTTATCTGTACTTTACTATTTATATTTGACTACTTTTTCTCCACTACATTCCTAAACAAAATATTTACCTTTTACACCCATACATTTTCTCTGACACCCAAAGGTACTCTTAACATTTTGAATGCTCAGGCAGGACAGTAATATGGTCTGATTCACACACTTATCAATATAACGCATTGTCATCCCTGCTGCCTCTGATCTGGCAGACTCACTAAACACACATACTGTGTTTGTAAATTATGTTGGAGTGTTGAAGTGTGCCGATCAGTCCATAATTTAAAAAACAAGAAAAGCATTCCTTATGGTTAGCTTATTATAAGGGATTTAATGTATAGCATTTACTTTGTACTTTTATCCATGTATGACAATTTAGTACTTTTCCCACCACTCTACTTAAGTACATTTAAAACTAGATACTTTTAGACTTTTACTGAAGTAGTATTTTACTGGGTGACTTTTCTATTAAGTTATCTTTACTTCTACTCAAGTATGAATATTGAGTACTTTTTCCACCACTGCCTGTCTGTCAGTCTGCAAGTCTTCAAGTGCTGGCTCCATAGATGCATCTGTGAACACATACACAGTCACTGTTCTATTACCAATGGCAGTTAGTATAGGCAATATCTGACATACATACAGTGCCTTCAGAAAATATTCATACCCCTATACTTTGTTCCACATTTTGTTGTGTTGCAGTCTGAATTCAAAATTGATTAAATCTTTTTTTTCTCACCCATCTACACACAATAACCCATAATGACAAAGTGAAAACATGTTTTTTGAAATGTTTGTTTTTTGAAAATAAAATACAGAAATCCATAATTTACATAATCCTTTCACTCTGTCAACTAAATTAGGTCCGTATTGTGCAGTAACTACAATGTTGTTGATCCTCAGTTTCCATCACATCCATTAATCTCTGTTTTAGCCTCATGGTTAAAACTCAGAGGTTTCCTTTCTCTCCGGTAACTAAGTTAAGAAAGACGCCTGTATATTTGTAATGACTGGGTGTATTGATGCACCATCCAAAAAGTGTAATTAACTTCATCATGCTCAAAGGGATATTCAATGTCTGTTTTATTTTATTTTACCCATCTACCAAAAGATGCCCTTCTTCCAAGGCATTGGAAAACGTCCCTGGTCTTTGTGGTTGAATCTGTGTTTGAAATTCCCTGCTCGACTGAGGGACCTTATAGATAATTCTATGTTTGGAATACAGAGATGAGGTAGTCATTCAAAAATCATGTTAAACACTATTATTGCACACTGAGTGAGTCCATGCAACTTATGTGACTTGTTAACCACATTTTTACTCCTGAACTTATTTAGGCTTGCAATAACAAATGGGTTGAACCCTTATTGACCTAAGGTATTTCAGATTTCCATTTAAAGTAAAATCAAAAAACATAATTCCACTTTGACATTATGGGGTACTGTGTGTAGGCAGGCCATTGGCAAAAAAAATCTAAATTTAATCACTTTTAAATTAATGCCGTAACACAAAATGTGGGCAATAAAATCAAGGGGTGTGAATACTTTCTGCAGGCACAGTATGCTACAGTATGTTGAAGTTTGAACAGGTCAGACTAAACCTACCTAATACTGGTCTCCCCATTGCCAACCGTTGGTGAGCAGGCAAAAGGTGAGGCTGGAAGTAAGGACTTTGCCAGCGCCCCATTGATGAGCATGGCATGTCAGCTCTTGGTAACTCTGTTGCATGTTCAGCTGCAAACTGGACATCTCTTGAACAACTGCAGTAGGCAATCCTCCTAAAAAAAATGTGCTTCCTCATCTTATGTGGTGTTGACAGAGGCCCGTGACAGGGTGAAAACAATTGACAGCCAAGTGGTAAATTGCATTTTGTTATAAAGGACAAAGACTTTTGATAATGCACTTCACAACCAAAATGACTCTACTGCTTGTATCTGCTTGGCTGGGTAATTAATCTACTAGTTTATCAAACCTGGTATTTTTTCAAACAACTTTTCACATAACTGTTGAGGAAGCAGTCTGTGTCATTGGGGCAGTAACTTGGGACAAGCTAAAAAAAATACAGCAAGAGTCGCAGCACAGAATGAAGAAATAAAATAGTACTAAAATGTGTATTGGTTAGTTTCACCACTGTTGTTAGGGAAAACAATAACATTTCTCTTAACTCCCCGCCAATCAATACATGTCTAAGATTTCTTCCTGAGATTGCTATAATAGGTCAGATCTAGCCAGTAACTACAGGGGGGTGGAATACTTTGGTATCTCTTTGCATTCTAAAGTTCTGGCAGAAGCTGTAAAAGTTGGAACGATTCTACTTAAGTCACAAGCAGAATCAGATAAAGAAACTGAAAAGAAACAAACCAACCACCCTGTACAGCACAGTGCAATATTATTTGGTGGCAGGTTATAAACTTAATTTTTTTGTAATTAATCTACTAGTTTATCAAACCTGGTATTTTTTCAAACAACTTTTCACATAACTGTTGAGGAAGCAGTCTGTGTCATTGGGGCAGTAACTTGGGACAAGCTAATTCTAGGTGATCACTAGTTACCACACCAACAAAGTCAGAAGACCGCCTATTTCTACAATCCCGTCTTAAAATGTGATTCTAACCCTAACCACATTGATCCTGGTTTTGTGTTTGAGTTTCTTTGCCCTAGCACTATACAGGTGATTAAAATGAGTTGGTTATTTGAAATCAGTTGTGTAGCACTAGGGCAAAAGAAACTTGCATCGGGTGGGGGTTGAGTTTGGTAAACCCTGAGTTAGCTAGCCTGCCCTGCTAGATTATCAAATTATAACATTACATAGCCAGCTACATGTATAAGCTGCTAACTAGCTAGCTAACTTTACTGTATAGCTAAGTAAATCAAATAGCATCATTGTAAATTAAAAACACAAGCTCCAAATGTATTTGTAGATAACAGCCATGGAAGGGGGTGAAAGGACTGAAGCTCCAGCTGTCAGTTTCAAGCCCTAGTAAGGAAAACTATCAGGACAGAGAGACAATAGCAACATAATATTCAGTGCTGTGTAATTCTGTGATGTTTTATGCCTTCAGATACGGAGAGCTGTAAAAGCCTGTCCGCAGATGAAGAGGTCCCAATGAATGTCCCAAGAGACTAGGGGTATATCGTTGTATACCACTGGTTATGTGTACCTATTAGCAAATGTTGTATACTTGAGCAATATGGCCCGAGGGGGTGTGGTATAAGGCCAATATAATCACAAACCCTCGAGGTGCCTTATTGCTATTATAAACTGGTTACCAACATAATTACAGCAGTAAAAATAAATGTTTTGTCATACCCTTGGTATACGGTCTGATATACCACGGCTTTCAACCAATCAGCATTCAGGGCTCGAACTACCCAGTTTATAAAGTTAAACATTGCACAATGTATAACCCTATTACAACTGGAGCAGGCCAACCCTGCTCCTGGAGGTCTGCTGGCTTCTGTTCCAGTCCAGCACTAACACACCTGATTCACATAGTGCAAAGTGGTGGAATAAGGGAACTGTTTGTCAAATGTTGAAAGGGGAAAATATACAGTATTTTAAAATGTGATATTGTGAAAGCAATAATTTAATACTTTTTCATTGCATGAATTCACAATGGAAATACAACATATCTTGACATGCTATATCATTTCAACACCACTGCATTTGTTATAATAATCCATATAAAGTAACGTACAGTAATTTGTTAAATTAGAGGTACATTTGAAAGTAAAACCATTGTTGAAATACTATAAAAGACTGAGAGATGGCTGATCTTACTGTGTTGGAAGATTTGGCATATCACAGCCCTCTGAGTCAATGTTTTGGATGCAACAATCAGCTAAATGAACGGTAACATACAATTTCCATACACCATTGTGCAACAGATTGAAGTCAAGAGGGGTTTGTTACTTTGCAATGATGCCTTCCAACCTGGTATCAGAGCATTTTGTATTCTGTATGTAAATCTGAGACATGATAGTATGGTATGTATTTATTTGTGGATGACCCATTTCATATTATACATTACGAATTTGCAAAACCTAGAATATGTTACAAATTCTTGCTAGGTGGCTAACATTAGCTAGGCTAGGGGTTAAGTTTAGGTTAAAGGGTAAGGATGAGCAAAAGGGTTAGCTAAAAGGATTAAGGTTAGGGTTAGCTAACATGCTAAGTTGAAAAGTTGCTAATTAGCTAAAATACTAAAGTTGTCTGCGATGAGATTGGAACTCGCAACCACCCACCCTTTTATTTTTGCCTTAAGTAACCAAGTCTTATATAACCATACCAAATATAACGTATCATACTAGATGGAGTGTCGACTTAATGTACATAATACAACACGCTCAGACCAGGTTGGCGTTTAACACCTGGATTTGTTAGCAGTCAATGTCAACTAGGGATATCATGTCACTTCTCTGCAGTCCGGCGCAAGCAGGATCATACGGCCTACATTTAGGCCTATCCAGCAGCGGTTGCAGGATCATACGGCCTACATTTAGGCCTATCCAGCAGCGGTTGCAGGATCAGATGGAAAGCACTATCCGTCTTTAGTCTTTCTTCCTCACAAATATCGTAATCAATTCACGGGAATATGTTACATCTTCATCCCATGTAATGAAGGTAGTGCGATTTCACAGCTCTCTTTAGACATAAGCAGTACTACCACTGAGGTTTATAACCCACCCAAACTATGCCTATCTGAAATGTGAACATTATTAATGAAATCACCAGGTAGCTTACTGTCATGTACAGTCATTTAGCAGATGCTTTTACCCAGAGGCGAAGATGCGTCCGTAGCAGTTTGCTAAATTGTACTTTATATGAATATTATTAAAGTAGGTAGGCTACTATGTTTTTGCCAGGCTAAACCGGAGAAATTTAAACAAGCGCTACCTGGTCACTAATCTGGGTATGTGCGACCACTTTTGCGTTCCAATGCTGATGACTGGACATTGGTCAAATCAAACAACAGTCAAGACTTGCAACTTTTTGGTTCTGAAGCACAGATAAATAAATACGTGACCAGAACGATTAAGCAAAGGTATGAACATAAAAAATGGTAGGCTATATGTAGCCTATTAAAATATGTATGACTTGTTTCCCCCATTCAGTTTCACACTTGCAACCCCCGAAAACATTCTCACTGCTAGCTCAAATGACCTGTGTCGTTTCAGTTTGCTGGTCCAAATCAGAAGGCTGTGTGTTTCACTATAGCGTTTTATTTTTTTGCAAGTGCGATACCGTCTCTGGCTTAGTGGAGAGTAAATCCACTGGAGACCCAAATCCACAAAACCTGGCCAGATCATTTCAAGTCATCAGTCTCAAGTCAAAGTCCAGAGTCTTGAGGCACCCAAGTCAAAAAGTCACTTTATTTTCTATCAAGTTAGCAAATCTGTGACTCAAGTCCACACCTCTGGGATGCAGTTACCCCAGGGGGCTAGGTACCCCACGTTACCCTATAATGCCAGGAGCCGATATACGGTCATTCTGGCGTCTGTATTGGCCAAATCGCATTTACTGTGATGCAGGCCCCTGCAGAAGTCAGGGCATGCACTTCGCAGAGCTGTTGTGAAGGAAGTTGTCAAAAAAGTGAGTTGTGTGTTTATACAGGACGTACTGCCCGACCTACCGTTCAACCAATTATGGCAATGCGGAGCCCTTCGCATTGTTATCAGATTTGGAAGGCGCACAGCGATGCGGTAGAGCTTTATTTCGCCTGCGCCAGTCTCCAGAGACTTCACAACCTCCATACGGCGCCTCCGGATCGCATTGCCAGAGCAAGCATAAATGGGCTTTTACATGGCTTGAAGCAGATCTGATTGAATAAAGACCTTAACAGTATTATTATTCATGTGTCTTTTCCCTGCCAAGCAGTTCTTTAATTTGAACGTTTTTCTCTGGTAGCTAGCCTCCCTCAAGGTCTTCACCTCCACCTCTGGATGCATTACTTTCTCTGAAATGAGTAAAGACGATAATCCGTAATTATGGTAGCATCCACATGAAATGTAGAAGTTTTCAGAAACATTCTATTATTTACCATACAAAGGGACTCCAAATTGATCCAAATTATTTACCATACAAAGGGACTCCAAATTGACCCAAATTATTTACACAATTAATTTCTATTGGGCACAACACAATCCGAAACAAAACCAAAACAAATGGCAAATGCATCCAACAAGTCTTGTAGAGTCACGTGTTAGGAATATGGGACCAAACACTCAACTTTCTACAAAATGTCCAAATACTTATGACACCTTCAAAATGGGGGTGACGGGGACGACTAAATACATGCATTAATTTATAAAACGGTAATAGAGTCATATGAAAATACCCTCAAACAAAATTTGACATCGGTACTGTAGCCTCATAAAACATTTAATCTCAAATCCAAAATGGAGTAGAGCCAAATTAACAAATTTAGCTTCACTGTCCAAATAAATACAAATCAAATCAAATTTTATTTGTCACATACACACGGTTAGCAGATGTTAATGCGAGTGTAGCAAAATGCTTGTGCTTCTAGTTCCGACAATGCAGTAATAAACAACAAGTAATCTAACTAACAATTCCAAAACTACTGTCTTATACACAGTGTAAGGGGATAAAGAATATGTACATAAGGATATATGAATGAGTGATGGTACAGAGCAGCATAGGCAAGATACAGTAGCTGATATCAAGTACAGTATATACATATGAGATGAGTATGTAAACAAAGTGGCATAGTTAAAGTGGCTAGTGATACATGTATTACATAAGGATGCAGTCGATGATATAGAGTACAGTATATACGTATGCATATGAGATGAATAATGTAGGGTATATAAACATTATATAAAGGTAGCATTGTTTAAAGTGGCTAGTGATATATTTACATCATTTCCCATCAATTCCCATTATTAAAGTGGCTGGAGTTGTGTCAGTGTCAGTGTGTTGGCAGCAGCCACTCAATGTTAGTGGTGGCTGTTTAACAGTCTGATTGCCTTGAGATAGAAGCTGTTTTTCTGTCTCTCGGTCCCAGCTTTGATGCACCTGTACTGACCTCGCCTTCTGGATGATAGCGGGGTGAACAGGCAGTGGCTCGGGTGGTTGATGTCCTTGATGATCTTTATGGCCTTCCTGTAACATCGGGTGGTGTAGGTGTCCTGGAGGGCAGGTAGTTTGCCCCCGGTGATGCGTTGTGCAGACCTCACTACCCTCTGGAGAGCCTTACGGTTGAGGGCGGAGCAGTTACCGTACCAGGCGGTGATACAGCCCGCCAGGATGCTCTCGATTGTGCATCTGTAGAAGTTTGTGAGTGCTTTTGGTGACAAGCCGAATTTCTTCAGCCTCCTGAGGTTGAAGAGGCGCTGCTGCGCCTTCTTCACGATGCTGTCTGTGTGAGTGGACCAATTCAGTTTGTCTGTGATGTGTATGCCGAGGAACTTAAAACTTGCTACCCTCTCCACTACTGTTCCATCGATGTGGATAGGGGGGTGTTCCCTCTGCTGTTTCCTGAAGTCCACAATCATCTCCTTAGTTTTGTTGACGTTGAGTGTGAGGTTATTTTCCTGACACCACACTCCGAGGGCCCTCACCTCCTCCCTGTAGGCTGTCTCGTCGTTGTTGGTAATCAAGCCTACCACTGTTGTGTCGTCCGCAAACTTGATGATTGAGTTGGAGGCGTGCGTGGCCACGCAGTCGTGGGTGAACAGGGAGTACAGGAGAGGGCTCAGAACGCACCCTTGTGGGGCCCCAGTGTTGAGGATCAGCGGGGAGGAGATGTTGTTGCCTACCCTCACCACCTGGGGGCGGCCCGTCAGGAAGTCCAGTACCCAGTTGCACAGGGCGGGGTCGAGACCCAGGGTCTCGAGCTTGATGACGAGCTTGGAGGGTACTATGGTGTTGAATGCCGAGCTGTAGTCGATGAACAGCATTCTCACATAGGTATTCCTCTTGTCCAGATGGGTTAGGGCAGTGTGCAGTGTGGTTGAGATTGCATCGTCTGTGGACCTATTTGGGCGGTAAGCAAATTGGAGTGGGTCTAGGGTGTCAGGTAGGGTGGAGGTGATATGGTCCTTGACTAGTCTCTCAAAGCACTTCATGATGACGGATGTGAGTGCTACGGGCGGTAGTCGTTTAGCTCAGTTACCTTAGCTTTCTTGGGAACAGGAACAATGGTGGCCCTCTTGAAGCATGTGGGAACAGCAGACTGGTATAGGGATTGATTGAATATGTCCGTAAACACACCGGCCAGCTGGTCTGCGCATGCTCTGAGGGCGCGGCTGGGGATGCCGTCTGGGCCTGCAGCCTTGCGAGGGTTAACACGTTTAAATGTCTTACTCACCTCGGCTGCAGTGAAGGAGAGACCGCATGTTTTCATTGCAGGCCGTGTCAGTGGCACTGTATTGTCCTCAAAGCGGGCAAAAAGTTATTTAGTCTGCCTGGGAGCAAGACATCCTGGTCCGTGACTGGGCTGGATTTCTTCCTGTAGTCCGTGATTGACTGTAGACCCTGCCACATGCCTCTTGTGTCTGAGCCGTTGAATTGAGATTCTACTTTGTCTCTGTACTGACGCTTAGCTTGTTTAATAGCCTTGCGGAGGGAATAGCTGCACTGTTTGTATTCAGTCATGTTACCAGACACCTTGCCCTGATTAAAAGCAGTGGTTTGCGCTTTCAGTTTCACACGAATGCTGCCATCAATCCACGGTTTCTGGTTAGGGAATGTTTTAATCGTTGCTATGGGAACGTCATCTTCAACACACGTTCTAATGAATCTACATACAGGTGTACATTGTTTGACTTAATTGTATACAACATTTGCTAAATATGTACACATAACCTGTGGCATACAAGTATATAGCCTTAGTCTCTTGGGACATTCATAGGGACCTCTTCATCTGCGGACAGAAAACAAAAAAAACAGGCTTCATTATACTAAAATTTGACTGCACTGAATATTATGCTATTATCGCTGTCTAATAGTTGTCCTGACTAGGGTCTGGAACTGGAGAATATCTTCATAATGTCCTCCCACAAAATAACATACCCTATGCAGTCCTTTCACCCCTTCAATGTCTGTTATCTAAAATGCATTTGGAGCTTGTTTTTAATTTCTAATGATAAACATCAAGATAGTTAGCTAATAAGAAGTTTAGCTATACAGTGAAGTTAGCTAGCTAGCTAGCTGCTCATACCCAGTGGTACCTGCAGTTACTGTAGTTCGGTAGTGATTACATAAAACTACATCTTTTTTTTTAAGACTAAATGTATTTACTTACGTTTTTAGTTTTTTTGAAAAACAACGATTTGTTCCGGTCTCTTAGCATGTATTTCGGCTAATGGAAATCTCATTATGAATAAGAGTGCAAGGGTGAAAAAGAGAAGTAAGGCTCGACTCAATCAGGGGTGATAACTGATCAATGCAGGGTGGATGCTTGACTAGGGGAGGGTTGAGATTTGACTTGTGCAGGTTTGATACATGACTAGTGGAGGGGGAAAGTCTGAGGCGGAGGAATGAGGAAGTTCCTAATATGTATAGCAATTGATGAAAAGATCCAAGCCCCTTTCACTTGGATGTTTACCTCCAATGTGTTTTGAGAAAGAGGTGAGGAGAGAGGACAAAGAATTGAGGGAGAATTAGAATTGTTAGACATTGCAGCAGACTTTAAAAGCAAGTCATCACCTTGCATCATAAATAACTACTCAACAGTCAGTCAGTCATAATGATACATCATGGTTTTGATGCTGTTGAACACAGCCAACAACTGAGTTTCAAATCGGATCTTGCATGGTCGACAATGCAGCTTTTAAAAGGGACAATCAGCAGTTGCTACATACATTTTTGGACTTGTAAATGAATATGTTCCCATTGATTCTTGAAGAATATAACTCATAAATGCCTCATTAGCTTAGTCAACCTGTCGTATCCCAGCAGAACCAAAAATATAGGGCTCTAATTAATCTGTATCGCTGAAGCATTACATGTTTAAATTTCAATCACGCTGTCAAGCTGAACTTCTGCGATACGGATTGAATAGAGGGCATAAGCTTGTTTTAAATCAAAATCTAATTTTTCACATACGAATACAACAGGTGTACCTTACCGTGAAATGCTTACTTACAAGCCCTTAACCAACAATGCAGTTCAAGAAATAGTTAAGAAAATATTTACTAAATCAAATAAAGTAAAACAAAATAACGAGGCTATATACAGGGGGTACCGGTACCAAGTCAATGTGTGGGGGTACAGGTTAGTCAAGGTAAATTGTACATGTAGGTAGGGGTAACGTGACTATACATAGATAATAAACTGAGAGAAGCGGCAGTGTAAAAAAAAAAAAAAAGGGGGGGCAATGTAAATAGTCCAGGTGGCCATTTGATCAATTGTTCAGCAATATTGTGGCTTGGGGGTAGAAATTGTTGACGAGCCTTTTGGTCCTAGACTTGGCACTACCACTTGCCATGCGGTAGCAGAGAGAACAGTCTATGGGTGACTGGAGTCTGACGATTTGTGGGGCCTTCCAGGACCTATATACTAGGCGGTGTCAGAGGATGGCAGGAAGCTTGTCCCCAGTGATGTATGGGGCCATACGCACTACTTTCTGTAGTGCCTTACGGTAGGATGCCGAGCAGTTGCCATTCCAGGCGGCGATGCAACCGGTCAGGATGCTCTCGATGGTCCAGCTGTATAACTTTTTGTCAAATCTTTTCAGTCGACCGTCTTTGGACCATGATAGTTTGTTGGTGATGTGGACACCAAGGAACTTGAAACTCTCGACCTGCTCCACTACAGCCCCGTCGATGTTAATGGGGGCCTGTTTGGCCCTCCAGTAGTCAACGATCAGCTCCTTTGTCGTGTTCACATTGAGGGAGAGGTGGTTGTTCTGGCACCACACCGCCAGGTCTCTGACCTCCTCCCTATAGGGTGTCTCATCGTTGTCCGTGATCAGGCCTACCTCGATATATACCCTCAAAACATGGTTAAATCAGATGTTGAAATCGTGGATAGTAAGTCCTCGAATCCATAGCTCAGTCTATGAAGTTGAGAATGATGACATTCTCCAGCCCTATCCCAAAGCTTTTTACCGAAACAGTGGCGGGTCACCTGCTTTGCTATTGTTTCAACTGCTGACTGACCCTTTAAAAGGTCAATTCAGATTGCGGGAACATTGCCTTTAAAAGCAGCGAAGCCTATATCCCAAGATTCAAATTGAATCCCAGTGTGGTGATACTGGTTTGTTGGGACTGATGGTTTCTACAGTTGTGACTTTACGTAGCATGTTAGAACTAACGTAGCAGGTTAGGAGAATTAGGTTAAGGTTAGGAAAAGGCCAAGGCTTAGCTAAAACACTAGTTATCAACATTTGTTATCAACATTTCTTGTCCCAACACGACAACTAGATGGAGCTGTACTCCATCTAGCCACAACTGTAGAAACAGTGTGTTCTGATGGCAACTCCGCCTCCAGGGCACTGGCAGATACGAATGTGATTGGTTGGATGAAAGCTCAGTGGGCAGAGCAACAGGTCAGTGGGTGGAGTTTACAGGTGAGAGAAAAAAAAAGAGAAAAGAGGGCAGGTTGGTGGTGGATGGAGCGCGTTAAAACACAGGTTATGACAGACAAGATCGCCAGTTCGAATCCCAATACAGGTTGTTATCCGACATAACTAATCTACTGAAAAAAGGAGTGGTGCCCTACTGACGTAGTGGACTGTGATAGGGATCAGAAGGTCACAGGTTTTTTAAATTTTACCTTTATTTAACTAGGCAAGTCAGTTAAGAACAAAATTCTTATTTTCAATGACAGCCTATGAACAGTGGGTTAACTGCCTTGTTCAGGGGCAGAACAACAGATTTTTGTCAGGTCAGGGATTTGATCTTGCAACCTTTTGGTTACAAGTCCAACGCTCTAACCACTAGGCTACCTGCTTGAAAAGTCAGGGAAACAACACCAATTAAGCACACACATTTATAAAAGGGGTATATATATACTGCAAACCAAAACACTAAAATTAGTGTTTCAATACTGAATCAATCCACCCTGTCATTATTAATCTAACCACCACGCTCACGTGACACCGCTGAAACAGTCTAATGACATTTTTACAGACATTCATAGCATTTCCTGGGTGAATTCCAGACACTTGCAAGGGATGTGTGAACCACCAACAGGTTATGTAAATAGACAAACATACATGTATAGGTGCAAGGGAAAAGAGGTGTCTAAGTATAAAAAAATGTAGCGCCAAAAACTGAAATATAAAGGCTTTAAAGAAATGATATACCATCTCCCAAAATGTGCTGTTCAAGTTGGTTGCCAAAGACCAATACAACATATTAATCTCAATGGGCTTAGTTATGTTGCGGCGTGATTTACAGGTATGTACACCTATGTCCATGCAAAGTGCTACGGTCACTTAAATCGTGACTGAAGCGCAGGAGTGCCTCAGATTTCGACAAGAGGTTTCTCATTCACCTAGTTTTATTATAATGGGGGCAGGGACTGAAACAGAGAAACACAGGACCATTCTTTAGAATTATTATTTTGTTCTTCTATTGATTCCAATGAGCCAAATATACCACTGAACATGGCTTTCAGAATATTGTGACAATGAGGGAGAATCAATAGGTGGTAGTAGACATTCTGGGACACATCTTTGAGAACAAAGCCAAGTCATGTTATCAACAGCGGGTGTTACGAGACACACAATATCCAAACCAATGCATTGAGTCCAGAATCTGATATATAGAATGTCGTGATATATGGTGCACACAAATACAGACATGATGGATTGTCAAACGTTAAGTAATATATCTCATACTAATCTTAACTCCAGTAGTGTGAAATAGCTATCTAAATAAGTGATCAGTGTCATGCAACCCACTTTCAATCCTTTTTGCTCAGACTTATAGCTAATGCCAAAAAACATGTTGCCGTTAAACACTCTTCCGTGTGACAATGTGAGCTCGGTTCCACTTACTTTGTCCGGCCATTGGCTAATGATATCATGCGAGTAGCCTGTTGCTAATCAAATGATAGTAAGTGATAAAGTAGCCACACCACATTATTGATATACAGAAAACTCAATTTAGGAAAAACAAAAATAGAATTGCTAATGGATTGATAAAAGAAAAACAGATGACACTACATTTTTCTGTATGAAATAATTAGAATGATATGATCTGCCAACATGTGGCTGGCTGAACACACCCTTTTCACATATTTTCAAATGTACACGGTGCTCTCAAAGAGCCATGGCATTTAATTAAATTCAAATTAGATTTTAACTTGTGAGATCTGCATGCTTGTACATGGCCCAAAAATATTAATTTCAAGTGTAAGTAAAACAAAACACAAAAACAAGTACATTTCTCCAAGAATAACATTTAACCCAAGTGAAAAAAAAGTTTAAAATCCTTTCATATCCCTTCTCCTTGAATAAAATGAAAATATCCTTTGTAACAAAGAGCAATATAACATAAGTGCTTGGTCTGCAAGCAAAGTGGTGGGCATGGATGTGCAAGCAGTGCTGACATGCATTTGGACTCAATCTGCTTTGATAGAGAGCTAAAAGCGTCAACATTCACAGATAACATCATTTACATTTTACTGCAATTAACCAGATACACAAGCGATTGCTGATATAACGGTGATTTTCCATTCTTGTTAAAAATCATATGTTTAGCATTTCCTTTAGTTCACTTAGGCACAATAATAACCACTCTGTGATAAATGGAATGGACTGTCTTGCAAAGGATTGCTAATGACTTCTCATTTTGTGAATCCCTCTTCAGTGAAGCTTAACCTCTGGCGCATGTGACATTCATTGGTCCCATTGACATGGCATATTTAAGAAACAAGGCTCGAGGAGGTTTGGTATATGGCCAATA
This sequence comes from Oncorhynchus tshawytscha, assembly GCF_018296145.1. Taxonomy (NCBI): domain Eukaryota; kingdom Metazoa; phylum Chordata; class Actinopteri; order Salmoniformes; family Salmonidae; genus Oncorhynchus; species Oncorhynchus tshawytscha. The sequence goes on along the minus strand of NC_056433.1, from coordinate 48,513,731 downwards.
TACCACGGCTAAGGCTGTTCTTACGCACGACGAAACACAGATTGCCTGGATACAGCCAGTAGCTGTAGTATATTGGCCATATACCAAAAAACTCAGAGGTGCCTTAATGCTATTATAAACTGGTTACCAACGTAATTAGAACAGCAAAAATATTTTTGGGGAAATACCTATGGTATTCGGTCTGATATACCTCGGCTTTCAGAAAAACAGCAGTCAGGACTCAACCCTCCCAGTTTATAATTAAAGGATGGTGACATCATGCAGCTTCTCTATGATAAAAACAACTCTGGTCTTGAAGAGGGACTCAAATAGAGGTTTGGATACAGTCGGTTTATTAGTGTGGAAATATACTGTACTGTTAACACTTCATTTAAAGTGCATTTTTTTCACGAAATAACTACTCGGTACTAGAACTGTAATTCAGTCATGCGAGTTGGTACATAAATGACTCAATTGTCTATTGACTTCCATCTAAAACTACTTACGAGTATTTATTTTGAGTACAAATTATTACCTAGTATTTACCAAGCCATTTAATTTAAAAACACACTGTCAAAAGAGTATACCACAGTATGCGCTCTAGATGAAGGGTTAAAGTGACTGATCTGAATGTTACACAAAAATACTGCACATTTCATGATTTCTTAAAACAATGGAAGTCCACGTTTCATCAATGTCAGAGTAATCCTTCTGTTCACATGCATACCATTACCTTCCAAGACATTGGCGATCTCCTTAATGTTCATAGACCGTCTATGAAACTCAAAATGGGATGTCGAAACATGTCGTCGTCCTTCAGTAAGTGCTGAGGTCTCTGCACGACTACATGTGCACCAGGAGACAACAAAGGTCCCATCTTCACCTCACACACCCTCTGCCTTTTTTAGTTTTTGATGGACATTCTATTCTATTGTAACACTGATTCTCTCACTGCGGTCCCCTTGTCTGTGGAAATTGATAACTGTGCAAATGGGTGCAGGGCTAAATATACCTATGAAATGCTATACGGATGAAATGATTCATCGTTGAAGGAAGAACTCAGGAGTTCAGCCCCAAGGAGGCAGAGGGTTTCCTACAGCTGTCGACTAGTTTTCTCTGGGCTGTTGCGGATTTGGATCACAACTACCTGGCTGCTGATAAGAAGTGTGAGGAACTTCGATTAGTATTGCCAGTCTAAGTCCACCTTACCTAGCATTCATAATGAACAACATTTCTTCATGTTGGTAGACCAAAGACTCTTGGATATCTTCATGTTCTGCCTTCATATCCATGGTATAGATGTACCCAGGCAAAGATGCTGGAGTCCGCTCTATATTAATAAGATTGAAAGGAGGAGAAAAGCCTGGTAATCCACCAGGCTATACGTGATGCATGCTAGGGTGGGAAATCGTCAGTTCAGAGGGGGGAAATGAGTCCATCACAATTTAAGAGTAGATAAAGTGAGGGGGATACTTTGGTGGATAAGAGTGCAGGGATCTGAAGATTCATCTTGTTCTCTCTCAGAACTCCACTTTACATGCAGGGAAGGTCTCCTCTTGCATGGCCACAGTGCTGTTGCTGCCCAGCACGGTAATGCCCAGCTCCCCCTGCCTCTCGTGGGTCTCCTGGTACCACTCATGCATCGTCATTGAGTCAAAAGTGGGGATCAGGGTCACCTGAGTAGAAAGGTAGATGGGTAAATAAAATGAGAGCATGAGTACATAGAAGTAGAGACTTGACAACGTACTACAAATAGGGAAAATGAGAAATAAGAGGAGAGGGGGGGAGAGGGTGACCTGCACATCGGGCCAGGCTGTCTTCCCGTCCAGTAGGGCATCAAGAATAGGTCTCATGACAGACTCCTTCAGGTGTTCATTGCCACTGACGATGTAGCAGGAGGAACGCAGGCGTCGGAAGAACTCCACGTCAATGGTGGTAGAGGCACAACCAGATGGGAGATAAGCCAGGTCCAAATAAACTGGTGCCCCTCCAGCTGCACTGGCCTTGCTGCCCACAGAACCTGTAGGACACAAAGCAGAGTTAGGCATAAAACACAATGTACACAGATTGTACAAAAAATTAGGAACCACATGCTCTTTCCATGACAGACTGACCAGGTGAAAGCTATGATCCCTTATTGAGGTCACTTGTTAAATCCACTTAGACAAGAATGCTAGACAAGAATCCACGTAGACAAGAATGCTGTTCATTGAACGCCTAGCTGTAGTCGACGCCATAGTACCATCCCAGCTCCTCATTAAGCTGGAGGCCCTGGGTCTCAACCCCGCACTGTGCAATCGGGTCCTGGACTTTGACGGGCCGCCATCCCAGGTGGGTAAGGTAGGAAACAACATCTCCACTTCCCTGACCCTCAATGCTGGGGCCCCACAAGGGTGCGTGCTCAGCCCCCACCTGTACTCCCTATTCACCTATGACTGCGTGGCCATGCACGCCTCCAACGCAATCATCAAGTTCGCAGACGACACAACAGTATTGGGCTTGATTACCAACAACGACGAGAAAGCCTACAGGGAGGTGGTGAGGGCATTCGGAGTGTGGTGTCAGGAAAACAACCTCAACAAAACAAAGGAGATGATCGTGAACTTTAGGAAACAGCAGAGGGAGCACCCCCCCATCCACATCAAAGGGACAATAGTGGAGAAGGTGGAAAGTTCCTCGGCGTACACGTCACAGACAAACTGAAATGGTCCACCCACAGACAGTTTGGTGAAGGCACAACAGCGCCTCTTCAACCTCAAGAGGCTGAAGAAATTTGGCTTGTCACCTAAAACCCTGACAAAATTTTACAGATGCACAATTGAGAGCATCCTGTCAGGCTGTATCACAGCCTAGTACGGCAACTACACCGCCCTCAACCGCAAGGCTCTCCAGAGGGTGGTGCGGTCTGCACAATGCATCACTGGGGGCAAACTGTCTGCCCTCCAGGACACCTACAGCACCCAATGTCACAGGAAGGACAAAAAGATCATCAAGGACAACAATCACCGGCGCCACTAACTGTTCACCCTGCAGAAATCCAGAAGGCGAAGTCAGTACAGGTGCATCAAAGCTGGGACAGAGAGACTGAAAAACAGCTTATATCTCAAGGCCATCACTGGCACATTAGAGGTTGCTGCCTACATAGACACTCACTAGTCACTTTAAACAATGCCACTTTAATAACATATCTTACATTACTTATGTCATATGTATATAGTGTATTTATACCATTTATTACATCTTGCCTATGCTGCTCAGCCATTGCTTATCCATATATTTATACATTCTTATTCCATCCCTTGAGATTTGTGTGTATTAAGTAGTTGTTGGGGAATTGTTTGATTACTTGTTAGATATTACTGCACTGTCGGAACGAGAAGCACAAGCATTTTGCTACACTTGCATTAACATCTGCTAACCATGTGTATGTGACCAATAAAATTTGATTTGATGAAGGGGAGGAGACCGGTTAAAGAAGGATGTTTAAGCTTTGAGAGACATGGATTGTGGATGTGTGCCATTGAGAGGGTGAATAGGAAAAACAAAAGATGTAAGCGCCTTTGAATGGGGTATAGTACTAGGTGCCAGGAGCACCGGTTTGTGTCGAACTGCAACGCTGTTGGGTTTTTCACGCTCAACAGTTTCCTGTGTATCAACAATGGTCTACCGCCCAAAGGACATCCAACCAACTTGACAACTGTGGGAAGCATCGGAGACATCATGAGCCAGCATCCCTGTGGAACGCTTTCGACACCTTGTAGAGTCCATGCCCTGACGAATTGAGGCTGTTTGGAGGGCAGAAGGAGGGTGAGGGGTGCAACTCAATATGTGACCGACTGGCTTGATTGTCTTATGTTACAACATTTGTAATGGATAAAAGTACAAATTAGAGCTAGAAAATGGTATATCATACACTGCAGTTGAGGAACAATGGAAAAGTAATTCTGCATTGAAAGTTGATAAACTTGTTACCTCACTTTTGAGAAAATGGCCCTTGAATGCTTTGGTTCACCTACTGGAGAGCTCTTCTTTGTCTACACCCATTCAGCATCATTCACACCCTCTAAAGCTTTAGCACCACCCATCTCCTTAAGCATTCACATGTGAGGCCATGTACTAAATAACCAAAGACTTCAAAACAATGCCTGGTTCATACTACGTGTGTGTTGGTAAATTTTATCTGGAGTGCCAGAGTGTTTTTTTATATAACCTTTATTAAACTAGGCAAGTCAGTTAAGAACAAACTCTTATTTACAATGACGGCCTACCGGGGAACAGTGGGTTAACTGCCTTGTTCAGGGGCAGAACAACAAGATTTTTACCTAGTCAGTTTGGGGATTCGATCCAGCAACCTTTCAGTTACTGGCCCAATGCTCTAACCACTGGGCTACCTGCCAGGTTCAATGATATCTAGCTAACATTAGAATATAACTAGCAATTCAAATGGCTCTGCGATATGAATAATATTACTACACAGATCATACACCTACTGTTAGCTAGTGAGCCAGCCAATGGTTGCCCTTAGTTTGAAGATGTATAAAGCACCTGTCTCTGGATTACAACGGCCTTCTGTGTTCTCTTTTCGACTATGTCTGCATATTTGCAATCAAACGCCAGAATTTTCTCCATCTCCTTAGCTATTATACTCAAATTCCACTCATTTCAAAACTCGCCCTCCAGAAAGTGGAGAGCAACACTTATGCAGTTCTACTATGTGATATCGTCCAAAAAAGACACGTTAAAAAGGATTACCTACACATACTGACCAGCTCATGTTATAGACAGAAGTGTACTACATGGCAGACCAATCCGAACTCATCTCTCGGCATGTCCAGCCCACTCATTATTCCAGCCAATTATTGCTAGCAGGAAGGTTGCTAATTTTTTCCGTGGCTAAACCAACTAGGTTTGTAATTTACCAATTTTATACGTGTTTAAGGCAGAAGAACGTTCAAATGTTCTAGAAGGCATTTCTGCCCAAAAAGCATTTTGATTAACTTCATTGGGATAGGGGGCAGCATTTTCACTTTTGGATGAAAAGCGTGCCCAGAGTAAACTGCCTCCTACTCAGTCCCAGATGCTAATTTATGCATATTATTAGTAGTATTGGATAGAAAACTCTGAAGTTTCTAAAACTGTTTGAATGATGTCTGAGTATAACAGAACTCATATGGCAGGCAAAAACCTGAGAGAAAATCCAAACAGGAAGTGGGAAATCTGAGGTTTGTAGTTTTTCAACTCAGCCCCTATTGAAGATACAGTAGGATATTTGTTATGTTGCACTTCCTAAGTCTTCCACTAGATGTCAACAGTCTTTAGAACGTTGTTTGATTGCTTTTCTACAGACAATGGAATTCTCCGGTTGGAACATTTATGATAAAAACATCCTAAAGATGGATTCTATACATCGTTTGATATGTTTCTACGACCAGTAATATAACTTTTTGGATTTTTCATCCGACCTTTCCGCTGGAAGTTGCACGCGATTTGTTTACCAAATGCCCTAACACAAGGAGGTATATGGACATAAATGATGAACTTTATCGAACAAATCAAACATTTATTGTGGAACTGGGATTCCTGGGAGTGCATGCCGATGAAGATCATGAAAGTGAATATTTATAATACTATTTCTGACTAATGTTGACTGTGCAACATGGTGGATATTTATTTTGGCTGGTTTGGGCTCTGAGCTCTGTACTCAGATTATTGCATGGTATGCTTTTTCAGTAAAGTTTTTTTAAATCTGACACAGCAGTTGCATTAAAATAAGGGGAAGTTTATCTAAAGTTCCATGCATAAAACTTGTATTTTCATCCACATTTATAATGAGTATTTCTGTAAGTTGATGTGGCTCTGCAAAATCACCGCATGTTTTGAAACTACTGAACATAACACGCCAATGTAAAATTAGAATTTTGGACATAAATATGCACTTTATCGAACAAAACATACATGTATTGTGTAACATGAAGTCCTATGAGTGTCATCTGATGAAGATCATCAAAGGTTAGTGATTAATTTAATCTCTATTTGTACTTTTTGTGACTCCTCTCTTTGGCTGGAAAAATGGCTAGGTCTTTCTGTGACTTGGTGGTGACCTAACAATTGTTTGTGGAGCTTTTGCTGTAAAGCATTTTTGAAATCAGACACTGGCTGGATTAGTGGCTGGATTAAACAAGAATTGTATCTTGAAATTTGATTTATGAGATTTCTGTTGATTTGGATTTGGTGCCCTGCAATTTCATTGGCTGTTGGCGAGGGGTTCCGCTACGTTCCCAGACAGGTTAAAAAGTTTACATTCAAATTACTCTCCTGTGAAGTAGTGAAGCTCGACATACGCCTAGCTTCCCGAAAAGAGTCACATATCTGGAAGGTGTTCCTATAATGCTTTGTAAATTGATTTTAGAAATCAAGTAATAAAAGATTATCAAATGTCATCGTTCTAAGTGTAAAACACTGACTGTGCCTACCTGAAGAAGTTGACCTTGCAGTCCCAGGTCTGGAGCCATTAGTGATATTGCGGGATGAAGGCCTTGTGTCAAGACTTGAGGTGATTTTCAACGTACCAGTTGTGCTGCCAGTCTTGGTCTTGCTGTTCAGAGTCGTACTGGTGGCTGACGTTAACCTGTGTGTGACCCCAGCTGGTTTCTTGGTTTTTGTGGCACTGCTCTTTGAGGTCTTGCTTGGAGCATCAGCCTCAGGGTCAGCCATGCAGGCACCGGGCTGGGGCGGCAAGGGTGGAAGGTCCTTCATTGGGGCTGGGGGAGGGTCCTGAGAGGAATGTTGAGCTCCCCTGTTGGAGGAGTGAGAGCTGGGATGGTCGTGTGGATGGTGGGGTGGGAAACTCCCAGAATCCTCATCAGAGTCCATGTCTGCAGTGATGGAGGGGCAGTCTTCAGTCCCTGGGGGTATGTCTGAATCTGTGGCTGTGTTGAGGGACTCACTAGCAGATGTGGGTGGAGTCTCCTGACCTTGTGGCGAATGTCGATCACTATGAATGACGCTTTGTGGCTTAGCTAGGTCCTGGGAGTGGTCGCTGTTTTCTGATAGTTCTCGCGGGCTACCTGTCGCTAGCCCCGGAGACAGATGCTGTTGTTGGTTCTCTGGGGATTTTGGGTGCTTGAATTCACAAGGTGAGACCAGGCAGAGGTCGACGTCATGGGGAACGTCAGGGAGAAGACCCTGAAATCCAGTAAGGCGTTCCTCTGAGCCGTCCCCTGGCGGACGCATGTTATGACATGTCCTCAAAGGTAAGGACATCCCCATTTTGGGGTCAGGATCAGCAAAATGCCCATTAGAGTAGGACCTGTCCATATGGTCTCCCTTGGGTGACTCATCAATAGATGGGAGCACCTGTTCAAAAGACACGGAAAGAGACTCATCAACTTCTGTTGAGTGTGGGGAACCGATTTCAGCAGGCATAGAGGTAATATTGGGGGAGACAGAGTCCGGCAGCATGAAGGGACTCAGTGTCAAAAGGCTTGATTGCTTCTCCTGGGACGATGTAGAGTTCTCTAGGTTCCCCTTCAAGGAGCCTACCTCAGAGTTCCTGCAAGAACCCATGACATGGCAGTCTTCAAACCCAAGGCTAGGCACCCTTCCCCCGAGACTACTGTCCTCACCAGAGCCCTGAGCATCCTCTTCAGGTGATTGGTGGAAAGGGGTATGCCCAGCGCTATTAGGGGCTGAGTCAGCAGGGGAGACCAACTCTAAAGTCTTCTCATCTGAGCTGGCACATGCATCTTGTCCATTTCGCAGGGCCCCATCAAGAAGTCTGTATTCAGTTGGTGTAATATCAAAGTTCACACTGCGGTCACTTTTAGGAGTTTTGGCAAGAGGTGAAGTGGTTCCCAGGGCCTTCTCTGGATTTGGGAGTGTCTCCATGCAGCGGAACTTTTCTGGACTTTCCAAGATGTCGCCCTTCTCTGCATTTTCTCTTGATCCATTCTCTGTTTCAGGTTGCGACATTCCTTCATTGTTAGCTATAGTGCTCACTACAACAGCAGTCTTTTTCTCTGACTCTCCATTTTCTGCTCTGAGCTTCTCGAATTCCGCTGTCATGTCTTCAGGCGTTGACATCTTAGAACGATCCGCATCCCCTTCAGAGGCTGAAGCTTTTTGATTCTCTGTCTTTTTACTCGTCTTTGACTTCCCCACCTTGTTCAATGAGTCTTTCTTGGGGATTGCATCCTTCTTCAAAGTTCCATTCTTGCCTACGGGTTTTTTTGCTTCTGCGTTTCCTAATGAAGGTCCAGCTGTCACTTTTTTGACATCCTTGCTGACAGGTTTTGTTGGTTTCTTCTCATCTGGCTTGATTTCCTTCTTGATCTCTTTCTTTGGATCAGGTTTGATGTCTTTCTTTGGTTTTAGACCAAGAGGTTCTTTCTTAATTGGTTCTCTCTTTTTCTCCACATTCTCATCCTTTTTGGCAACACCTGCAGAGGCTTTCTCATCCCTCTTTTTGACTTCTTTTTTCTCATCCTTTAAAGGTTCCTTCTTTGTCATAAGCTTTTCGGGCTTTGGAAGTCTTTGTTTAGCATCCACATCCTTCAGTTTCAACTTCTCATCCCCTTCCTTTTCTTTAGGAGCAATGTCACTTGGGCCTTTGGGCTTGGTCTTCACGTCTTGTTTCCTAAGGTCCCCACGTCCAAGTTTGTCCTTCAGCAAGGCACTGCTAGGTCTGGAGTCCTTGGGAAGGGACTTAAGGCTCTCCCGACTCTCTGCACGTTTTGGTTGTTTATCTGATTTGGATGCTTCAAGGTCCCTAAGGCTCACGGCGGGGTGTTTCAGGAATTCTAGATGCTTTACTTTGTCAAGTCCTTCAAGAATCTTGGCCTGCGGAGTACACCCAGGGAAGAGAACTCGAATGATCTTCTCATGAGTACTGGCAGGATGCCACACCAATAGAGCACAGATGGAGACAAGGCAAGGCAGGGGTATCTCTGAGCCTTTCATGTTAGATCCATTGCCGGGCCAGTTCTTCATCAAAGCCTCAAGCTCTTTACTGCCTTTGACTGGGTTAAGAACATACAGCTCTAGACGACCGACTCCCATCTTCTGGAAAAGTATAACAGGCTCAATGGTGGGTCCATTTGAGCGACTAAGAGGCTCTGAATTGATTGTTAGCCTGTCAAGGTGCTGCAACGTGAGTGCCACCTGATCGCAGCTCCGCAGTTCTTTGGGATCACCCTCGAATGACTTCAATCTCTCTGGAGCATTAAGAAAAACTATGCCAATATCAGGAGAAATTAGATTTTTCATCCAGTCCTCATTGATCTGAGAGTCGGCAGAATGTTCATCCTCCAGTTCTACCACTTTCCTTTGGAGAAGACTGTTCACCCCTGGAAGATTGTCAGTACCGATGTGGGTGAGGAGCAGGCAGTCAACTCTGTCCAGATGTCTAACCAGTTTCCAGAAACAGGAGCGTGGATCGGACCCACCGTTGACCAGGATGTTGAAACCGTTAACAGCAAAGAAGGCAGAGTCTCCTCTCCCACCTGGAAATACGTAACAGCAGGGGCGAGAGAGTTTGAGGAAGCCCACAGTACTGGGGGGCTCCAGCAGCTCAAAAGAAGACTGTGGCTCCAGGGACTCGGAGAGGTATTCTGTGAACTCTTGCAGACCTTCCATTTCAGGTAGCACTGATGGCAGGTTTGTTTTGATGTCAATGAAGTCTTGTAGGTTGTGTTTCTCCAACACTGAGTTCTTCCACACTCCAGTGTTAGGACAACTCAGTGTGAGGCTAGCTTTTTGTGTAGGGTCTGCCGAGCTCAATAACTCTCCAATCTATTCAAAAAGATAGAATGGTTTGATGTAAAATCACTTGACCAGCTTATTAATAATGCTTTGAATTTAGATTAAATCTGTAACTTAGAATATACACTGATTGTACAAAACATTAACATTTGCTATTCCTATGACAAATGTCTGGTATACTCTGTGTATATTACAGTAAAATAACTCACCTCTTCATCAGCAAATATCTGAATGAAGTCACTGAGAGAGAAACATCCTGTTTGTAAGACCAGGTCTCCTGCCTCTTCGACACATTGTCCAGCAAGAACCAACAACTTGTGGCGAGACACGTCAGATATAAGCCGGCGCACCTAGGGAAATGGAAGGAAAAGTAGTCATGAAATTAAGCTCCATTTAGTAGCCTATACAATTCCAAATAGGGCAATAGTTTAGATTGTGCTTAGTGTCACTGAAAATACAGATAAACAAGGCCCCTCATTCAAGTTTAAAAAAAAATGTTTACAGTCTATAATATGATAAAAAGGGAACATGGCAAGACAAACCGATCATCTTGATCCAAATTACATGCATACTAGCCAGATCGGATATTTTAAAAAAGTCTGCACACAATTTGTTTTGGTGCCTTAGGCCACAATCAACCCACATGCTGATTTCAATCTATAGCCTACATACAATGCTATTAAGTGATCAATACAAGGATCACGTGTTTTAAAATTTTCATGATAAAAGGCAGCCCCTCAAACTCCATGGCAATATTCTATTGTTACAAAACTTCTCAAATTCCTCATCCCCCCCCCATCCTTTCCCAGAGAAAGTATTTCAGGAATTACTGTTCACATACTCTTTACAGTACTAAACATACTGCAAACGTTGTTCAGCCATGACATTGAAATAATTCCCAAATTTACCCGCAGATATGCTCATACAGAATGAGAACGCAAGAGATTATTTCCCCTAATATTGAATGCATTCTGAAATATCGGTGAATTAAGCATCACAAGCATTAGCTGACAAGCACAGGCTGAATGAAGTAGATTGTTGGTTCAAGTGAGGCAGGTTATATTTCATTACAGCAACGACAGGATAGGATTTTCAGTATGAAATGAGCGCTAGATGGCAGGGCAAAGAACCGTGTAATGTGATGGCAGTGTGTACTGCAGGTGTCATCTGAGCAATTGGATCCTTTCCATCTCAGGACAAAGCAATTGTTATGCAAAGCAGAGCATACACCTTAGTAAATATCCTATTGTCATTCTGAACATAGTTTATTTTCCAGTATTTTAAAATGAATTTGGACTACACAAAATATACCTTGAAACCGAAATAAGACTTCAACACCGAGGTCTGACATTCAACAGTGAGAGATGTAGCCTAATTAAGTCTCACCTCTGAGCAGACCAACTCATGGGATGGGTTCCCCACCACCTTGGTGTCTAGAACGTCTCCACTGTGCTGCAGTGTCCTCTGGCCTATAGGGAAGGAGGGAGAAAGTGGTCAGACACCTGAGAGTGAGGGAAAAGGCTCCAGGGAGGTAGGGGTTAAAATAGAGCCTAGCCTGTTCCTTTAGACCTGACAAAAACAAGGGGTACTTGGGCAATAGTCTATGCTATATGTGGATAGTTTGGGAATAACAGATCCTGCATCCACCAAAAAGGTTAAAAAGGTTGGGAGAATCATATGTCAAAATATCTCTTTTTGTTTTGTTTTACAGTAAACCGATTAGCAGATGTAGATCACTTCAGCTCAATCAATCAAATCAAATGTATTTATAAAGCCTTTAATCTCTAGTGTAGTCTGTTAGTCTTGACCAGCTCACAGTTAATCTTGACCACAGCAAGAAAAAGATCCATGTCAGCATTAGAAACAGCCAGTCTATAGAATTGAATGCCTCTGTAAAGCGAGAGAAACTATGCTGCTCCAGGGCTTGATTTGAACTTGTTTAGCCCACTTATCACCATTTTTCACCATTGAATGATGCAAGGAACCACCTTACAAAACACAACTCATTACCATCTTTTTTACCATACAGAATCAGACAATGTAGGCTACACTCTGCCTAAAATACTACACCCTTTAAGGCTCTCCTGGAGGATGGTTGGCCACCATTGGTTGCCTATAACATATTGCAACATTACATTTACAACCAAATCTTTATAAAATAATTCCCTATAAAAAATATCAATGAGACTGATGCAACAGATCAGACCATTTAGCTTAAAATTGTAAAGTTTTATTTCGTCATATTATAAAGGTCAACAATGTACGCATTAATGTGCCAAAATGCATTTAGTGGCAAAACACTGTTCTCAAAACCGCACAACATGCACAACCGTTTATTTTTTAAATATATGTTTAACCTTTACTTAACTAGGCAAATCAGTTCATTAAAACCTCTACAGGATCGATGGGTCCCCCGCGGTACGGTTGAGCTAACGTTGGCTAATGTGATCAGCATGAGGTTGTAAGTAACAAGAACATTTCCCAGGACACAGACATATCTGATATTGGCAGAAGGCTTAAATTATTGTTAATCTAACTGCACTGTCCAATTTACAGTAGCTATTACAGTGAAATAATACCATGCCATTGTTTGAGGAGTGCGCACAGTTATGAACTTGAAAATGTATTTAATAAACCAATTAGGCACATTTGGGCAGTCTTGATACAAAAGTTTGAACAGAAATGCAATGGTTCATTGGATCAGTCTTAAACTTTGCACATACACTGCCATCTAGTGGTCAAAATCTAAATTGCGCCTGGGCTGGCATAATACATTATGGCCTTTCTCTTGCATTTCAAAGATGGTACAAAAAGGCATGTTTTTTTCTTTGTAATATCTTTTACCAGATCTAATGTGATATATTCTCCTACATTCATTTAACATTTCTACAAACGTCAAAGTGTTTCATTTCAAATGGTATCAAGAATACACATATCCTAGCTTCAGGTCATGAGTTACATGCAGTTAGATTTGGGTATGTCATTTTAGGCGAAAAATAAGAAAAAAAGGGGGCAGCTCCATGAACAAATGTTTATTTACAATGACGGACTATCCCCGGCCAAACCCGGACGACGCTGGGCCAATTGTGCGCCGCCCTATGGGACTCACGGCCGGATGTGATATAGCCTGGGTTTCACTTGAGAGATTAAAATATCTGTTAGAAATTAAGAAAGCGGGGAGATCTAGATGCATCAACTAGCATGGGTTACTAATATGACTAGGATTATGCCTTTGGGTGCTGGACAATAAAACAATTAATAAAAAAATGAAAACCAATATAACATGAGAAAACCAGCATTTAAGTGCTAATAAAATAATACATTCAACACTTCTATGGTCGTATTTTGGCTAGGATAGGTTACTTTGAAACAGGGTAAAACATGCTTCATAAGACATAAAACGTACAGGGTTTAAACTACGTTTATGGTTAAATAGTTTCAAAATGATCCAATTCTGGTCAGAATAATGAATAATGATTTTATATATATATTTTTTTTTACTTGTCCATTAAAATGTCCAACTTAAGTCTATATTCTTCTTGTCCAACAATTGTTTTTTTTGTTTTTTTGCTTTTTACTTTTCCGGGACAAGATGACCACAGTGAATGTCGACCCCTGTGCACAGTTTGAGGCACAGAGCTTTGCATAGCACAAAGATAAACCCTGGGCTTGCAGTGTGACTAACTGTTAGTGCAGGTCTGAAGAGAGAATAGGTTAAAAACAAGGCAAGGCACTGAAACCAGACAGGGCTGAAGCAAAAACCAAAACATGACTTACCAGAAGTTAGAATGTTCTTGGTAAAAGAAAATACATATACAATAATGCTATAAAACTCAAGAAACAAAAAAAGGCAACACTTTTATATCATATTTTTTGTTTTAGTCTATATTTGTTTAGAATTCTAGTTATAAGCAGGGTTCAAAAGCTGCAATGCCATGCCGAGGCTATCTAGGCTGAATAAACGACCTGTGAGTCAAAATCCTACTGCATCACATGACAGAATACAGTGGCATTCACTCATGTGCTGCACCCAACAGCATCCCCATTTAACCTACAATTTTCCACACCGAATCCCAATCATTATTAGGGGGTGGGCGTGGGGACTGTTTTATGCCTGGGGTAGTGGAGCTACATGATCTAAAAGGTGAAATAATCATGGAAGGCCGCAGAAATCAAGAACTGTGTGTTTATTTCTGGGTTCTATAAGTAACACACACTGTATGGCTAAAATGTCTGTGGGAGCGAGAGAAAGGACTGCCAGTGAGATAGTTCTGCTTTGAGTTTTTCCCCTTCTAACCGTATGAACATTTACACTACAAAGGTTCCGTCACTTACTACAGTGTCTGCTACATGAACAGCTCAAATGCACATTAACCAAAAGCTCAGTAGATCCAAAAGTGAGTGGACAGTTACCCAAGAAACCCAGCACAGGTCAGGTTGTTGGTGTGGATGGTCCAGCCAGCCAAGAAGGGAGATTTAGAAAGTAATTGTTGCTTGCTGTCATCACACGTGCTAGCAGGTATTGAACCTCTTATTGAATTACCACCCCGTTAGGGAAGTAACTATGGTATATTAGAACATGGAGATCATAGTGCTCAGTCACTCAATTATCCAGTGAACCAATCATTGACCACTGTCTGGTAACGCCCCCCCGAGTACTGTACATGATTGCGTCCTTATATGAAGATAAGTTGGTCATTGGTTATCCCCAGTCCCCCGAACATCACTGTAGTGCACAGAAGGTAGTTGTGGACAGCATTGAGAAACCAATGTCATTGGCGTATCAACTTCCCACCCTTGTCATTACCCTCATCAACCCTATTTGCTGTGCTGAAAGAAGAGGAACCATTCTTTCCAGTCACTAGAACGTGTAAAAAAAAAAGAAGAGACATGCTCAAAGAGAGGGCCTCGGCTCCAACCTTGACCCTGGTGTAGAGACGAAACCCAACACGAGAAAGCACTTCCTTCCTGTCAGCTAGTCGAGCTACGGCGTTGCTATGGCAACAGCTGCAGAGGCTATACACAGCCAGAGAACACAATAGCACAAGGAAGCAAAGAATTAAGTTAACACAAATTATCTTAATTCTATTTTGGAATGATTCAACAAGGCCCATGACCAGATCGTGTATATAATGGTACATCAGTGTGAATCTCACAGAGAACAGATATTAGTTGAATCCATGAATAACTAGAATTATTCAAATAAAAGGCTTCATGACTACGAAGATTTGGGACTACCACAGTCCTTTTCTCCATATGTGCCTCGTGTCTGGTTGAGCTCTATCCTATCAGAGAAGTGCCCCCTGCAGGGAGAAACTTGAGCGGCAAAGGCCAGCATCCGACTCCCCACCACGTGAGACTAAGACATTGTGCAAATGAAAACCAGCTAAACTGGACTTAAGGATTACCCTACAACAAAATCCGCTCCTCTGTTCCCCTGCCCTCTTTGATGTCTCATCTTTGATGGCTCTCTGGGAGTTGGCTCCATTTGCCCCTTGGGGCAGATCCTTCTACTGTCAGGTTCTTAATGTACATACACACATTGCAATGTATCATTCTGTGCGGCTGGAAAAGACAAATCTGAAAGCAGCCTGAAATATTCACAGCGATATGGCTGAAAGGAAACAGAGCTGGATGGTTCCAGTTTCTGCCTTTATTCTCCCTGGATAGAGGATTTTAATCTGAGCTGTAAACAGGGCAGCCAGTAAACCCCCCCAGCTCCAGACCGCAAACATTTAGTTGAACTTTGTGACCCTTTGACTTGGCTGTGCGAATTAAATACATTTTCTGGTCGCACTGGTGCAATCTGCACATTCTACATGGTCATCTCAATCAAAATGTATTTTTTTTAAGGTGAATAAAACCACCCTTACAAAAAATGATTGCAGTTTTGAAACTGCAGTAAAAGTACAGTAACAGCAGTCGACTGTGTTTGACGCTGTAATTGTATATTTGTTTTATTTAAATGTAACCTTAAACTAGGCAAGTCAGTCACAAATTCTTGTTTACAATGACGGGCTACCGGGGAACAGTGGGTTAACTGCCTTGTTCAGGGGCAGACGACAGATTTTTACCTTGTCAGCTCGGGGACTTTATCCATCAACCTTTCGGTTACTGGCCCAACACTCTAACCACAAGGCTACCTAACTGACGTGTACTGCAGTTAAAATAAGAAATTACTGCAGCAAAAAAAAGAAGTGTTATTTTGGACGCAAAATTTGCGGCATACTGCAGTTACAGTGGGGCAAAAAAGTATTTAGTCAGCCACCAATTGTGCAAGTTCTCCCACTTAAGATGAGGCCTGTACTTTTCATCATAGGTACACTTCAACTATGACAGAAAAAATGAGAAAATAAAATCCAGAAAATCACATTGTAGGATTTTTAATGAATTTATTTGCAAATTATGGTGAAAAGTAAGTATTTGGTCAATAACAAAAGTTTCTCAATACTTTGTTATATACCCTTTGTTGGCAATGACAGAGGTTAAACGTTTTCTGTAAGTCTTCACAAGGTTTTCACACACTTTTGCTGGTATTTTGGTCCATTGCAGATCTCTAGAGCAGTGATGTTTTGGGGCTGTTGCTGGTCAACACAGACTTTCAACTCCCTCTAAAGATTTTCTATGGGGTTGAGATCTGGAGACTGGCTAGGCCACTCCAGGACCTAGAAATGCTTCTTACGAAGCCACTCCTTCGTTGCCCGGGCGGTGTGTTTGGGATCATTGTCATGCTGAAAGACCCATCCACGTTCCATTTTCAATACCTTTGCTGATGGAAGGAGGTTTTCACTCAAAATCTCACGATACATGGCCCCATTCATTCTTTCCTTTACACTGATCAGTCACCCTGGTCCCTTTGCAGAAAAACAGCCCCAAAGCATGATGTTTCCACCCCCATGCTTCACAGTAGGTATGGTGTTCTTTGGATGCAACTCAGCATTCTTTGTCCTCCAAACATGACGAGTTGAGCTTTTACCAAAAAGTTATATTTTGGTTTCATCTGACCATATGACATTCTTCCAATCTTCTTCTGGATCATCCAAATGCTCTCTAGCAAACTTCAGATGGGCCTGGACACGTACTGGCTTAAGCAGGGGGACACGTCTGGCACTGCAGGATTTGAGTCCCTGGCGGCGTAGTGTGTTACTGATGGTAGGCTTTGTTACTTTGGTCCCAGCTCTCTGCAGGCCATTCACTAGGTCCCCCCGTGTGGTTCTGGGATTTTTGCTCACCATTCTTGTGATCATTTTGACCCCACGGGGTGAGATCTTGCGTGGAGCCCCAGATCGAGGGAGATTATCAGTGGTCTTGTGTGTCTTCCATTTCCTAATAATTGCTCCCACAGTTGATTTCTTCAAACCAAGCTGCTTACCTATTGCAGATTCAGTCTTCCCAGCCTGGTGCAGGTCTACAATTTTGTTTCTGGTGTCCTTTGACAGCTCTTTGGTCTTGGCCATAGTGGAGTTTGGAGTGTGACTGTTTGAGGTTGTGGGCAGGTGTCTTTTATACTGATAAGTTCAAACAGGTGCCATTAATACAGGTAACAAGTGGAGGACAGAGGAGCCTCTTAAATAAGAAGTTACAGGTCTGTGAGAGCCAGAAATCTTGCTTGTTTGTAGGTGACCAAATACTTATTTTCCACCATAATTTGCAAATAAATTAAAAATCCTACCATGTGATTTTCTGGATTTTTTTTCTCATTTTGTCGGTCATAGTTGAAGTGCACCTATGATGAAAATTACAGGCCTCTCTCATCTTTTTAAGTGGGAGAACTTGCACAATTGGTGGCTGACTAAATACTTTTTTGCCCCACTGTACAAGGGGTACCGGTACAGGGTCAATGTACAGGGGCCCCGATTAGTCGAGGTAATTGTACAGTGGCAAGAAAAAGTATGTGAACCCTTTGGAATTACCTGGATTTCTGCATAAAACGTGATCATCTAAGTCACAACAATAGACATTCACAGTGTAGGTTGGAAAAAGTATGTGAACCCCTAGGCTAATTACTTCTCCAAAAGCTAATTGGAGTCAGAAGCCAGCTAACCTGGAGTCCCATCAATGAGCTGCCTTGCACTATAAAAAAATATACAAATCAAATTTGAGTTTGCGATTCACAAGAAGCATTGCCTGATGTGAACCACGCCTCGAACAAAAGAGATCAGAAGACCTAAGATTACGAATTTTTGGCTTGCATAAAGCTGGAAAGAGTTACAAAAGTATCTCTAAAAGCCTCGATGTTAATCATTCCACAGTAATGGAGAAAGTTCATTAAGACCTTTAGACAGGTCATCATTCACAAGGCTGCAGGGCCAGATTGATTACCAGGACATGTACTGCGAGCATGCGCTGACCAACTAGCAAGTGTCTTCACTGACATTTTCAACCTCTCCCTGTCCAAGTCTGTAATACCAACATGTTTTAAGCAGACCACCATGGAACATGTTAGTTTGTTGGTGATGTGGACCCCAAGAAACTTGAAGCTCTCAACCTGCTCCAATACAACCCCGTCGATGAGAATGGGGGCATGCTCAGTCCTCTTTTTCCAGTAGTCCACAATCATCTCCTTTGTCTTGATCACGTTGAGGGAGAGGTTGTCCTTGCACCACACGGTCAGGTCTCTGACCCTCTCCCTATAAGCTGTCTCGTCGTTGTCGGTGATTAGGTCTGCCACGGTTGTGTCATTGGCAAACTTAAATGATGGTGTTGGAGTTGTGCCTGGCCGTGCAGTCATGAATGAACAGGGAGTACAGGAGGGGACTGAGCACGCACCCCTGAGGGGGCCCCCGTGTTGAGGATCAGTGTGGCGGTTGTGTTACCTACCCTTACCACCTGGGGGCGGCCTGTCAGGTAGTCCAGGATCCAGTTGCAGAGAAAGGTGTTTAGCTTAGTGATGAGCTTTGAGGGCACTATGGTGTTGAACGTTGAGTTGTAGTCAATCAACAGCATTCTCACATAGGTGTTCCTTTTGTCCAGGTGGGAAAGGGCAGTATGGAGTGCAATAGAGATGGCATCATCTGTGGATCTGTCTAGGGGTTCTGGGATAATGGTGTTGATGTGAGCCATGACCAGCCAATTATAAGCACTTCATGGCTATAGACGTGAGTGCTATGGGTCGGTAGTCATTTAGGCAGGTTATGTTGGTGTTCTTGGGCAGAGGGACTATGGTGGTCTGCTTGAAACATGCTGGTATTACAGACTCAGGGAAAGGTTGAAAATGTCAGTGAAGACACTTGCCAGTTGGTCAGCACATGCTTGGAGTAGACATCCTGGTAATCTGTCTGGCCCTGTGAATGCTGACCTATTTAAAGGTCTTACATCGGCTGCAGAGAGCGTGGTCATCCGGAACAGCTGATGCTCTCATGCATGTTTCAGTGTTACTTGCCTCAACGGAGCATAGAAGTAATTTAGCCCATCATTGCTTATTAGTAAATAAATAGGTCTGTAAAAAAGACTAATTAAAATAATATTTAATTATTCAATAAGGTTATTCTGGCTCGGAGGCCTATAATGCGCTAATGTTCTGTCAAATGGATAATGTGCCAATCCTCTCCAACCTGGCATGGTACAATTTGGAATCTGATAAATAGGCTATGGAAATGTTGCGTGTATTTACTTATATTTATATTATACTTATATTGTCAATTTCATCTTCATACGATTGCATAACTGTCTCTCCCCTTCATACTTTCCTTGTCAATTCACTAAGGTAGGCCTAGTTTTCTTTATACGTTTTAAGGAAAGGAGAAATATTTGCTTGTGTCTGACATACGTTGGTGTATTTGATTGACAGGTCATTTTATGGTGGTGTATGAGTTCGCTGATTCTAAAGTAGCTTGGACGCCATCTCTTTAATAAGAATCAAATGCTGCTGTCATGATTTAACCTTTTAAAAGGCCTATTTTCAGTAAAGACCCTTGCTCTTGTTTATGATGCTGTTCACACCAACTGCAAAATATCATCATCCTGTCACAATCCGTCAATTATTTATCCGGAGCAGTTTAGTTTAGTTTTTTTTTTTACGTGAAAATAAGCTGTTGACCAATAGAAATTGTTATCTGGGACACTGCCAGAAGTCTGTGGGCTCATTGGGTCAATTAATTAATTTCTCTCTGCCTGTTTTTTTACATTTGCAAAGCATCAGTGCAGAAAGATGTCAATTTAGCCAATGTGATCACATCACACCAGAGTTACATGTCGCTCTCATCATTCAAACTTCCCCACCAGTTCATTGCCAACACTGTAGCCTATTTTATAGCTATTCAGCAAGCAAGAAGTTCAAATCGATGTTTCTCTCCTCGAATAGGCCTCTGTCAGTTTTTTTAATTGCTCACAAAAAGTTTCAAACTACATTGAGGTTCATATACAGTCCAATCAGAAAGTATCCAGACCCCTTGACTTTTTCCACATTTTGTTAGATTACAGCCTTATTCTAAAAAATCCCCTCAATCTACATACAATATCCCATAATGACAAAGCTAATACAGGTTTTTTGAAAATGTTGCTAATTTATTAAATTAAACTGAAATATTACATCTACCCTTTACTCAGTACTTTGTTGAAGAATCTCCACAGAGGAACTCTTAAGCTCTGTCAGTGACCATCGGGTTCTTGGACACCTCACTGACCAAGGCCCTTCTCACCCGATTGCTCAGTTTGGCAGGGCGGCCAGCTATTTGGTGGTTCCAAACTTCTTCCATTTAAGAATGATGGAAGCCACTGTGTTCTTGGGAACCTGCAGAGGTATACAGACAATTCCTTCGACCTCATTGTATGGGTTTTGCTCTGACATGCACTGTCAGCTGTGGGACCTTATATAGACAGGTGTGTGCCTTTCCAAATCAATTGAATTTACCACAGGTGGACTCCAATCAAGTTGTAGAAATATCTCAAGGATGATCAATGGAAACAGGACGCAACGGAGCTTAATTGAGTCTCATAGTAAAGCGTCTGAATAATTATGTAAATAAGGAATTTCTGTTTTACATTTGTAATAAATTTGCAAAATTTCTAAAAACCTGCTTTCGCATTTGTCATTATGGGGTATTGTGTAGATTGCTGAGGATTCTTTTTTAAATCCATTTTAGAATACGGCTGTAACGTTAAAAAAATTCAAAGGGGTCTGAATACTTTCTGAATGCACTGTGTATTGGCTTCTCATTCAAACTAGAGGGGAGAAGAGATAGGCCAGCGGAGTTGTCAGTGGAGATGCCAGCGGAGTTACGTGAATTGCGCAAGAAGGGAACAGTGAAGACAGAAAAAAAAAAATATCAGCCGGAATTTACCCTTATCAATAAGTGGTTTCACAGATTCAGATAAAGCACTCAAAATGTTAAAAAATGTAGTGTCAACGTCACTACCCGTTGCGTCACAAAAATGTATCAACGGCTGAACATTAGGTTACGGACAGGTTGCGCGTGCGTGAGTTTTTTATTTTCGAATGGTTATCAATTTCATCTTCATGCCCATCACAGCTGTCTCTATCCCCCTTAACTTCCCTCGTCAATGTAGATCACATGCTACATTGATTTAGCGTTCTCCTACAACGTAGACCATTTTTTGATTATCCTACAGAAAGGATTTTAAGCGAATACGTTTTTAGGAAAGGACAAAATGTGATTTGATTGTGTCAGAGGGACGTGCTGCAGCCGGCTTTGATTGATGGGTCATTTTAGGTGGGCGGGTGTGCGTTTATCACTTCCCTAATTCTCTATGTCCATCCCGAAAGTTTCCTAAAATATAGGCCTAGCCTGTCTGGACTTCTTCTCTTTTAATCAGATCGAATTAAACTGTCTAGTTGCGAGGATTGGAATGACGACAGGTGTCAGCTCTGCGTTTGTTCTCTTATTAAATGGAGTGCGACTGAATGAAACGTAGCCAAACACCTTTCATGAGTCCTCATATAGGATGCATAAGCTTATATCTTGATATTTTCAGCAGCATATACGTTTTCCAGTAGTATATAATTTCTCTCATTACTGTGTCCTCTCTAGCCACTGAACAACATATTGCCACAGAGAATGACCGCAGCAGCATTGGTGACGTTTTGCGAATTGTTTGATAAAGTGGAGGGGGGAAAAAAATGTTTTGTTGTTGCAGAAAACACATGTAGTTATAAACATTATATAAACATTCAGCATCTGACAAGAGCGCATGAAAACAAACTATTTGATATAATGTACTCTGATTTTATGATCCAACAAAGAAATTGCACATATTTTAAGGGCTATTTGAAAACACAATGGTCAAATCAGTGTTGATTTCCATGACACCTATTAGACATACACAATCAAACCAAAACAAGTGTGTAATTCACAACTCAAATTGCAATTTCATCATAGAAAGCTATTATTCAAAGCCAATTTAAAACAAGTTGAATTGTCTGCTTTCACCAAAGCAATCGGATTTAAAAAGGTGCACTATGCAGAAATCACTCCGACATTTCCTGGTTGCTAAAATGTTTACTGTTTCGGTTAATATGACAAAACAAGCAAATATAGTGTAGGGAATAATTGTACCATCTGAACTGCTGTGAAATAGCTCTTCCATAACCAAAAATATTGTATTTTCAGCTGTTTGAAGCTGGTGTACAAAACCTGAAAGTAAAAGACGCAAAAACAAAGCGTAAGAATGGGAACATAGAAATAGTGCACTTATAACAGCTCTACTACCGCTTCTTTGACTTGCTTGCAATGACAGATCTATAACTCACATTTCTATGTGAATTTGGTCAGGTGGCCCAGAAAGTTACATATTGCAGCTTTAATGCCAGTGACATACATTACCCTGTTTTCATCACAAATAATCCAGAGCGGACTGCTTGAAGGACATTAGTAGTAGTCTTAAACTTGCTAAAAGAAAAAAAGGTCAAATTCATTTAACAGGGAGAATATATACAATAAAATACTGGGCTTCAGACTGGATTATCCATGAGAACTGACTCAAATAAGGACATTTTTGGCACTGTCCTCGGAGTTCATACGAAGGGAATTGAATGTGTACTACCAAACAGTTGCATTCACAGTATGTATATGCAATGTGGCAGTAGTACATACCAATACATCCTCAGTCATGAAAGGATTTACAGTAATAACCACTTAATAGTTTAGGCTTCAATACATGGACATCATTTCAACATGACAAATTAAATAATGATAAAAGCAGCTCTGATAAAAAACAAAATCCCATTGAAAACACAGGTAACTGCCCAAATAAAGGAAACTCCAACATAGTGTCTTAATAGGGTGTTGTGGCACCACGAGCCACCAGCTTCAAAGCACCGTGGCATGAATTTGACAAGTGTCTGGAACTCCGTTGGAGGGATGCGACACCATTCTTCCACAAGAAATTCCATCATTGGGTGTTTTGTTGATGGTGGTGGAAAACGCTGTCCCAGATGCCGCTCAAGAATCTCCCATAAGTGTTCAATTGAGATCTTGTGACAAACACACAGACACACACCACGTAAACAGCCTATGCTCCTTTGAGACCCTTCTTTCAGACACTGACATCTCTTCTTCTAGCCATGGTAGCTGAATAATGGGCAACGGGGCATTTTTATACATGACTAAGCATGATGGGATGTTAACTGCTTAATTAACTCAGGAACCACACGTGTGTTGAAGCACCTGCTTTCAATATACTTTGTAAAACACATTAGACTTTTCTGCTTCCACCAAACCAATCACATTGGTGGAACCTCAAATTCCAAATGCCCTAGCGGTTTATTTGTATTTATTTTTTAATTTGGGGGGGGTTTGCGACCAAATCATGGACTGGTGCCACCAGGGGAAAATGTCAGCCGGGAGCCCTGCCCACTGTAACAGGAGACAGTCAGCCGGGAGCCCTGCCCACTGTAACAGGAGACAGTCAGCCGGGAGCCCTGCCCACTGTAACAGGAGACAGTCAGCCGGGAGCCCTGCCCACTGTAACAGGAGACAGTCAGCCGGGAGCCCTGCCCACTGTAACAGGAGACAGTCAGACCCTGCCCAGTCAGGAGACAGTCAGCCGGGAGCCCTGCCCACTGTAACAGGAGACAGTCAGCCGGGAGCCCTGCCCACTGTAACAGGAGACAGCCCTCCCACTGTAACAGGAGACAGTCAGGAGCCCTGCCCACTGTAACAGGAGACAGTCAGCCGGGAGCCCTGCCCACTGTAACAGGAGACAGTCACAGTCAGGAGACAGTCAGGGAGCCCTGCCCACTGTAACAGGAGACAGTCAGCCGGGAGCCCTGCCCACTGCCCACTGCCCACTAACAGGAGACAGTCAGCCGGGAGCCCTGCCCACTGTAACAGGAGACAGTCAGCCGGGAGCCCTGCCCACTGTAACAGGAGACAGTCAGCCGGGAGCCCTGCCCACTGTAACAGGAGACAGTCAGCCGGGAGCCCTGCCCACTAACAGGAGACAGTCAGCCTCAAGGGTAGAAGTCCCCTTTTCCAAAACATATCTATCAGTATCATATTCATTAGCTTACAGCTATAGAGTAGCCGAATTACTAAAACTGTGTCACTCTGTTTGGTAACTTTCCTTCAATATACTGTATATTCTAACTTATTTGTATTGGGTATTTGTCATGAATTAGCCCATTCTGGATAAGGTTATACTGTAGGCCTGTGAAATGAGAGCAAGGCAAGGCACTGTGTGGCACACCATGTGCCCCCTGATGACTGTCATGAGCCCCCCTGCCCAGTAGCACTCCTCTAGTGTAAACACGCACACATACAGGCTCTGACGCCCCACATTCCTAACAGCTGGCCTGCAATTAGTCAGTCAGCCTGCTGCCCGGAAGAGGCTCTGCAGCACAGATTCCATAGTGGAGCACTGCAGTAACATCGTATTCCTTTTACAGAGCTGCGATAGCCTGAGCTAGCACGAAAGTGAAAGTGTGGATGTATTGCAGGTGCTGGGGGTGTGAGACACAGATTGTGAATGAGAGAGGCCTGAAGGTAGGGCGAGGTAGTTCTTGACACTCGAGGAGGAAGTTGTCCCGAGGATAAACAAATGTTCTGGTGACTGAGGGAAGATGGGCTTCAGGGCGAGGATGGTGCAAGCTGTGGCAAACTATTTTCAGCTGTGAGGTCACACACTCTCTCCTCCTCCCACTCTCCCTGGGATTTCTCTCTCTGCTTTCCATCAACCAACCAGTCTCATTCCTCTGTCCTCCCCACCAACTCTCCACGCAAACTACACTGCAAAGATACAAATAACAGTCGGAAGGAGCTACTCTGCTGAAGTTGCATTGTTGAGGTGTAAAAGGAAGAACACTTGAGGCCCAATAAGATTGTCTCCAGAGTACAGGTCTAATTTCAGTATTTCTACGGCTATAGTCTGGTGTGCGTGGCATTTAAGTTATTCTACAAGCAGACAAAAAAGGGAGGTTGCTTGTTGGCCTCTGGATCTCACAGGAGTGTTCTCACCTTGAGAAAGCTGACATTTCCAGGCGTCACTATACAGAGCAAACATGAGAATACGACATCTGGCTATGCAAGACAACTCCTGCTGTAACTAGGGTGGGTCGCTATCTTGGCTTTGGAAAACATCACTTAGCTTAAATTATCAACTGACCTGACATGAAGAAACAGCCAGCTGGCCACTGGTAGTGGACAGCACCCGTTACCACCCATGGCATTGCATACACCATCCCAGCCAGTCAAATAAAAACAGACATGAGTCAATCATTAGCGGCAGATGGGCAGATAACTAAGAAGGGCACACGCTTTCTGCCTTGACCAAGGCTGGTGATACTCTGCTAGATTTCTCAAGTAGATGTTTGGCTGAGGAGAAGACAAAACAAGTATTTTTCTCAGTCAATTCTAGAATTTTTCCAGATGTATTGTCGATTATCTGGATCGTAAATAAATAAAAAATAGCCCACTCATCTGAAAAGTTCATCAGTCTATCCAAAATGAGGCTTTTCAGTGGGGCTGAACTGAAAGACGCTGGCAGAGTCAGCAGATGTGAAAGATGGAGTTATCATAGGAGATAAAATCTCGTGGGGAAGCGAGCTCCATCTCCACTCGAGTGTGAAGACGCTGGGCAAGTGTAAACTCGCTGGTGTTTGCCTGACTGAGCAGACCCTGACCAGCCGAGCCAGTCAAACTTTCTAATCCACAAGCGGCTTGCAGCCCCCAGCTAACGGCTGCCACGGCCTCTCCGCACGCAAACCCCAAGTCCAAGGGTACTGCCGTGTTGCTAACCACTGTGACCCAGCATGCCAACAGCAGGGAGGGAGACACACACACACACACACACACACACACACACCTAACAGGGGTCAATAATAGAATGCGAAATTGATTGTAAGCTAGAGAGTAATGTAAGGAGGTTCCAATGGCTCAGTTTGTTGGAGCATGGCAGAATGGATATTCAAAGCAACTCTTGTACTATTTAGAATGGTTGACTAATTTATGCTTATGGCATCTTCTCTAAGAACTGTGACTGTCATGAGATGTAACAATGTGTTTCACAGAAAATTAGTAAAGCTTTTTTTTGCTTTTCATCATGTGTCTTTGCTCAATTTCACAGCTGTCGAGTTTGAAAAGTGGGTCATAAACCGCATTCAAAGATATTCAATGTAACTCATTGAATGAACTTTGATAAGGAGCCAGACAACATAATGAAAATAATAGCAGGCGTACAAGGGTCAATATTTGGACAGGATAAATAATGTCATTGTTTAGATCAATAGCTCTTCAGACATTTGGCAGCTCACGGATAGATCTGGCATTGAATGAACAGAGATTGAACATCAGCATGCACAATGCAAAGGTCAAAGAGAATGGTGAGATTTTTTAAGACCTAGCTAATTAATGCTACATCATTCTACCTATGTCAACAGGAGTTGGCATTTCGCGGTAACGATGAGTGGCAGCTCATCAAACAGGCCCAGGGACAACTATGTGGAACTATTACATGCCTTTGCTGAAACACGCCACCATGTTTGCTTTTTGCTCATGACCTATGATGGAATTTTCCACCCTATCGGTGACACAATGAAAGCACCGGAACGGCAGCGACAAGACTTCTAGTTCCTATGAGCGATTCGAGCTGAAATGCAATGAACTGGGCCTGGCAGAAAGCTAAACTCATAGTAAACGGAGTATAGAGGGGGCGAATCTATGACAACATACTGGACAATATCTATGTTCAGAAGAGAGCCAGGTTTGACCAATTTGGTGTACCTTTTGGTGTGTTGGTGTGTTGCCTTGGCTCAGTGGACCGCAAAAAAAAACTGAAACTATTTCACAACACCAGCAAACGAGAGCCTGTCAAAATATTCCAAGTACAGTTCACAAATGGTATGACACAAATCACCTGGGCAGCTCCTCAGCTTTTTGTTCCAGCATGAGCTGACACAGACTGTCGCAAGTTACTGCAGCTGGTCCTCACTATACCAACCACAACAGGAACCATTAAGACGTCCTTTTCTGCGTTGAAACGGATAAAGACATACAGTCGAAACCAAGCCGATCAAGGACGACAGATCCCTTGCCATGATCACCATTGTGTCGAGAGACTTTTAATACCGAAGGCCAAAAGGGAGGGGTTTCACAGCTCAGTCACTGATGTTTTTACCCAGAAGGATAGACGGATGAAAAAAGCTCCTTACCTTTTATTTCTTCCGAGAAGAAGGCAGAGTGTCGAGACACAAAGAGCTTGAGCTGCTCGTCCAGGTTACAGAATGTCAGGTCCACATCCCATGAGCGGATGCCTGTGAAAACACACACACACACACCAGGGTGGTTAGGAGAACACTCAATACTCAAGTCAACAGCATGTAATTAGCCAGAGCTGGAAGTAGAATGTGCCCAGGCTCAGAGTTGCTTCATAATAACATACACAGACATAACATAGCTCTCTGCCATTTTACAACCCGATTATTGGACAACACAGCCTAGTTGAATTACATCGTTGAGGTTTGTGTTAATGTCGGTCAGGCTAAGGGATTGTTTTTAGAGGAGAAAAGGGAAGGATTCAAACTGAAACTACAACTGGGGAAGCAAAGACTTCAGGGATGGGCTGAGAGACTAACTCACAGACAACATGGAAAATGCTACTTGTGTACCGGTAATCAAATTACAAACATATTTTGAGTTGAAGCTGCAATATGTAACTTTTTGGGCTACACCAGCATCAAACAGCTGAAAATACAATATTTTTGGTTATGGAAAATATATTTCACAGCTGGATTAGGTGGTACACTGATTCTCTACACAATGACTGCTTGTTTAGTCACAAACGGAAATTAGGCGAACTATTCAAATTTTAGCAACTAGGAAATGGCGGAGCAATTTCTGCATATTGCACCTTTAATAAGTAACTCACATACAGTAAACAATATAATAGGTTATGGCTCTGTCACTGTTGGAGGTACTTTTTGTAACGTCAACATGCTATAAATACCATGCAGCTAATAAGTGAACGGAGGCCTCAAATCCCTAGACTCAATGACATAGCAGAAGTACAGTAACATTATGTAAAAATAGACTAAAACCAATAAAATGACCAAGACATGAACTAAGAGTATGACAAATGGATAATAAGACAGAATATAATGTATACATTTCATCTACAATTTTGCTGCAATTAAGCTATATAGAGCATAGGTTAAAACGTGGACCTATACTGCCTGAAAAATGTATACAAAGGGTATGTATGTCATGTCTAATGTGGTACACGGGTGCAGTGTCAAATTCAAAATGGGAGGGCACAGAATTCATATGGTCCATATGATGTGCCCTGCATGACAAGAGAGCTACACTGCAGTAAAGGGATTGGCCATTTAAGGGCTTAAGCATTGCATGTGGTGATGGCATAACAAACTAACAGTGGGAGGGCAAAATCAGATTCAACTCCACTAGAAAAAGTAATGAATGCTAAACAGCCAAGTAGACCCTGGTGAGCAAATTGACAGACTAATTTAATAATCTAAATATTGTAATGAAGACATACTGCAGGCCTATTTGAACACAGAGGGCAAAAGACTAAAAAATGCATTCCCCTGCCTATACGACCATATGTATGATGAAAGATCTTCACTAAAAAAAACATTGCAGAGAGAAGATCTGCTTTTGAATTCACTCACCATAGTGAAGATCAAGAGGGACAATGACAAAGCAAGAGGAAGCAGCCTCCCCTTCTGTCTGTCTGGGACAAATTTAGCTCCGACCTCATCGGCACATGTTATTTCTATTACTTCTCCAAAAACACAGAAAAAAAGCAGTAGAAGATTTTTTTTAAACACGGCAAGGCAGCCCACTAGTCTCCCGAGAGGACAGTATCTCCTCAACAAATTGTATTCATTGCTCAGTTCCTGGCATGAACATTTTAACAAAAAAAGGTGAGAGACCACTGGTCTAGGGACCAAGGCCAAGGTTGTTTCATCTCATTCTGGAAATACTAAATGAAGATGGGACGATATCTATAAAATTCATTATTATACTCTGTGGCACTATTGTTAGGCTACTGCTGAACTGTTTGGCAAATTACATACTTATTTTCCACCATAATTTGCAAATAAATTCATTAAAATCCTACAATATGATTTTCTGGATTTATTTTTCTAATTTTGTCTGTCATAGTTGAAGTGTACCTATGAGGAAAATTACAGGCCTCTCATCTTTTTAAGTGGGAGAACTTGCACAATTGGTGGCTGACTAAATACTTTTTTGCCCCACTGTATAACAATTCCTAGTTTCATTTCTAGACTGAAAAGACTGAAGCAAATGTCTCAGAATAGCACCCAGGCTAGGGAAGAACATGGATCTGGGCATTACTTTACTTCCGTATAACCTCAACAGGCAAACATCTTTGTCTGGCAGTGATTTGGAACTTGCATTGAAAAGATCTAGCCATTTGTCCTGATTTGCATGCACATTCTAAGTGAAATGAATTGATTCAAAAGGAAAACAGTACTAAAAAAGGGTCTTACTGGACTCACCAGCTCCAGCTTTCTCTTGTTATGCACTTTACAAGGAACACATGACTGGCTCAACTGTTCTGGGGATCTACGGTAAGTTTCACGGTAAAATAATGTGACATGTGAAATGAAGAACGCAATCTGCTTTATCTCCTAACGTATTGCACAAGTTGACAGCAGGGATTAACTTAAAAAGTTGCAACAAATATTCAAAATCATTGAAAAACTTCCCCCCAAAAATAGTTGACGGTAGGCCCGGGCGATATAGATCGTGTGACGATAGAAAAACGTCTATCATTTAATATTATGCTCTATTGTTAATTTCGTGGTGTCGCAAAATCACTCTTTCCGGCAATATTGTTCGGCAATTGGAAGTCGCTTTGCAACACAAACAAGCATGGAGAGTGAACGCGACACAGAGCACGGAGACCGTACCTAAAAGAGGGTCTACTTTGGTCGCATGGATGTGGTTTGGGTATGAAAAGTCTGACATGGACCAGAAAACCGTCCTCTGCAAAATATGCCGCAGGCCGGTCCCAACAACAGGCTCAAACACCACTAACCTCTTACCACCTACGCAAGAATCACGTGAAACAGTACGGAGAGTCTACGGATGAGAACCAAAAAAGTACAGTCGAGTGCTCAAAACAAACCCCGGACTCAGACGTTGCAAGAGGCTTTTGCCCGCGGCACACCATATGGCAAAGAATTATGAAGATGGAAGGAGAACAGCTGCAGTTACAACTTGCATCTGCAAAGACATGGCCCCAATTTACATGGTCGAGAAACAGGGGGTTTCGTGAGTTGGTGCAAACACTCGACCCAAGGTGCCAAATGCAAAAACCTTTTATTTGTTGAGTATAATTCCAAATGTAATAAGAAATAAGCCTTCACATGGTCATTTTATATAAACTATTTATTCACAGAAAATGTGTTTTTCAAAGTATTATATTAAGGGGGCTGAATAATTTTGCACGTTTGTTAAAAAGTTTGAAATATCCAATAAATGGATCCCACTTGTTGTTGATTCACAAAAAATACAGTTTTATATCTTTATGTTTGAAGCCTGAAATGTGGCAAAAGGTCGCAAAGTTCAAGGGGGCCGAATACTTTCGCAAGGCACTGTACAATGACCTATATCACTCGACCCAAGGTGCCAAATGCAAAAACCTTTTATTTGTTGAGTATGAATAAGAAATAAGCCTTCAATGATTTTATTCACAGAAAATGTGCCATTTCGTGATATGTATCGCCAAGCCCTATATGGGATTTTGGCCATATCACCTTTATTTGATGGTATTGAAAAACCATACCATGGCTTTTTCCAAATACCCCGGTATACCTACTGCTCAAGCCTGCATACCGCCGCAACTGATTCATAGATGACGCAATCGCTATTGCACTCCATACTGCCCTTTCCCACCTGGACAAAAGGAACCCCTACATGAGAATGCTGTTCATTGACTACAGCTCAGTGATCATCACCATAGGGCCCTCCAAGCTCATCACTAAGCTAAGGACCCAGGGATTAAACAACTCCCTCTGCAACTGGATTCAGGACTTCCTGATGGGCCGCATATCCACCACATGGGTGCATGCTTAGTCCCCTCCTGTACTCCCTGTTAACCCACAACTATGTGGCCGGGCACAACTCCAACACCATCATTAAGTTTGCAGAAGGCACGACTGTGGTGGGCCTAATCACAGACGACGAGACAGCCTACAGGGAGGAGCTCAGAGACCTGGCAGTGTGGTGCCAGGACAACACCTTCTCCTTCAACGTCAGCAAGCCAAAAGGAGTTAATCGTGGACTGCAGGAAACAGAGGGCCGAGCACGCCCCCATTCACATCAACGGGGCTGTATTGGAGCGGTATGAGAGCTTCAAGTTCCTCTGTGTCCACATCACTAAGAACCTATCATAGGGCTGGGTGATATGCCCCCCCAAAAAAAATATATATATATAAAATTGGGCCACATTTTCTCTTAGCTACTTCATGTAGCTAACATTCTTGCTTTGTGTATTCCTCTTTAATTTAGAAGATACTGTTGCAAAAACATGCTGATTTAGGTCTAAACCATCACTAGTATTATCAGACTGTATAGCTAATTATGTTTGCTCTTACTCAGTACATTTATATTAGCTAGCTAGCGATTAGCATTAACAGCTAACAATCAGCAGCTAACAAGATTTAGGAACAACTTGCTAAGAAACTAGCTGTTTGCAGATGTAAGAAACACAAACTAATAGTGTAATTATAAAACGTTAACGTAAACTGACTCACTTTTGCACATCGCCTTGGTCCGTAAAATTGACCTAATTTTAGCGCCCCAAAACCGTAATACTTCCAGATCAACTGTAATGTCAATACCATTGTAAAGCACAACTTCTCTCATTTCCAACAGAATCAATTACATGTACCCCACGCTGCCCGTTTCTGCATGATTCAAGAAGGCAATGAGCCTTGTCGGGTCTTTTTAAAAATGGTGGGGACGGGAAACTAATGCGTGATAGTGAGAAGGAGATTTTTATTTTATTTTTCACTCGATCTGTCCAACTTATCCCCTTATGGCCTCTAAAATGTAAATAAAAAACTATAAAGAGTTGCTATGTGTCATTACATACTTATTTGAAGGTTTTGAATGGAGTTTAGGGCGGTGCTAAAGTGATCTTCGAAGTAAACAGCGGCTTTGAGAATGATGATCGCATGCAATGATGATGCAAAAAATGACTAGGTATCCCCCTTTACCCGTCACTGTCCATTTCTTGTTTTTAAACGATGCGAGAAGTGCTACACCTGGTGGAGAGAGATTGTAAGACAGAAATAATTGCTTTATGCGTGCTGTACGTTACTCCATGACACGTCACGATGTAACGGAGGGTCAGTTCTCAACTTTACTCCAAAAGCAAAGTAAAAACAGCGTCGTTGTCATCAACATTGTTGCATGTGCTGCATTGACCATGCAGACTGAACGCAAGTGTCTCGTGGTCGAAGGAACAACAAATGAGCTCCTTGAGTGAAAGGTCTGTGTGGAAAGCGGCATCGACAGAGAGTGGCTAGAGAGGACTCAAGTAACGAAGCCCTAAAAATTGTCAAAGACTCCAGCCACCAAGTCATAGACTGTTCTCTCTGTTACCGCAATGGAAGCAGTAGCGGAGCAACAAGTCTGGGATCAAAAGGCTCCTGAACAGCTTCTACCTCCAAACCATAAGACTGCTGAACAGTTAATCAAATGGATACCCGGACTATTTGCATTGAGCCCCTTTTTTTAATGCACTAACATTCTTGTACTGGCTCCATGCACAGTCACTGGACCTTACACACACACACACACACACACACAAACTAGGGCTGGACGATAAATTTAATGAAGTAGAATGAATGTTTTTGCACGATATTCCAAATGCCTGTATCGCAAAGCATCAAGGTTTTGTTTCTGTGAGCGTTTATGGCTGCTTGTTCTCATGTTGTCTTTTTAGTCTCGTCTCCTTCTGTGCTGTGTGCACCTTCCCATTTACACCAGAGATCTGTATGTAATGACGAGATGATCATCCTAATATAATATCATCCTAGGACCATGCCTCAGGACTACCTGGCCTGATGACTCCTTGCGGTCCCCAGTCCACCTGGTCGTGCTGCTGCTGCTGCTCCAGTTTCAACTGTTCTGCCTGCGGCTATGGAACCCTGACTTGTTCACCAGACGTGCTACCTTGTCCCGGACCTGCTGTTTTCAACCCTCTCACCACCGCACCCTGCTGTCTAACTGAATGATCGGCTATGCAAAGCCAACTGACATTTTCTCCTGAGGTGCTGACCTGTTGCACCCTCTACAACCACTGTGATTATTATTATTTGACACTGCCGGTCTCTATGAACGTTTAAACATCTTGGCCATATTCTGTTATAATCTCCAGCCGGCACAGCCAGAAGAGTACTGGCCACCCAATTTCAATTGATAATAATGGGAGTCGTTGTCCCAAAGAAGGGAAGGCAGGCGACAAGCTGAGGTTCAAAATAAGCCCATAGAAACACATTGGGCTTATTTTGGCGAGACTGAAACCTCGCTTCGCCTCTTCCTCTCTCTTTACTAGGGCCATCACAGACTAAAAAATAATTTGGTAGAACGAGAGTCTTCTGTTCTTTCAACCAATTGATAGGTCGAAATATGAGATATAGATGCATGTCTGTCTCGGTTGGTCGGTCTACACACAAAGGTTTTTCTTGATTTTTACTCTTTTCTACACTGTAGAATAATAGTGAAGATATCAAAACTATGAAATAACACATATGAACTCATGTAGTAACCAAAAATAGCCACCCTTTGCCTGGACAGCTTTGCACACTTGGCATTCTCTCAACCAGCTTCACCTGGAATGCTTTTACAACAGTCTTGAAGGAGTTCCCACATATGCTGAGCACTTGTTGGCTGCTTTTCCTTCACTCTGCGGTCCGACTAATCCGAAACCATCTCAATTTGCTTGAGGTCAGGGGATTGTGCAGGCCAGGTCATCTGATATACCGAATGTATAATTTTTTCCCCTTTAACGAGTCCAACGTGAATGACATACTGCTTTCCCGGGAACAGGCCCAAATCCCAGTCATTTGTGTGAAGACGGAGAAAAAGGGGATGGCGGTTGGGCTTCTGAGAATTCATAGGCAAACGAATAAACCCCCACTGCTTTCCGTTCTACTAGCTAACATGCAATCATTGGAAAATAAAATCTACGACCTACGAGGAAGATTAAACGACCAACCGGACATTAAAAACTGTAATATCTTATGCTTCACGGAGTCGTGGCTGAACGACATCATCATCAACATATCAGCTGGCTGGTAAAACAGCCCTTACACAGCCTGGAGGTGTGTTGGGTCATTGTCCTGTTGAGAAACAAATTATAGTCCCACATTGAAGCCCAAAGGTATTTTCTACCTGATCCTGATAAAACAAATATCCTATAAATCACATTGGCTATGCATGGCCTGTTTGCAAGAAACTTGAAACATTGTATCAACTATTGTATTAACTTGGTCCAGCCAAAGCTGGTGCTAGCAAACACTGAATAAAAATATTCAGACGCTAGTGAGCGCCGTATAGACAAACACAGCCATTGGCTGTTTTGCACAAGGGATAAGTAGATCACCAGATCAGAGCATGACATTTTTTTGCCCCCCTTTCATGCCTAGTGGCAATCAGAAAATTGTGTACAGATCCTTGCGACATGGGGCCATGCATTATCATTCTGAAACACGAGGTATGAATGGCATGACAATGGGCCTCAGGAACTCTCTCTCTCTGTGCACTCAAATTGCCATCAATAAAACGTAAGTGTGTTCGTTGTCCGTAGCTTATGCCTGCTCATACCATAACCCCAATGCCACCATGAGGTACTCTGTTCACAACGTTGACTTCAGCAAACCGCTCGCCCACATAACGCCAATCACATGGTCTGCGGTTGTGAGACCGGTTGGACGTACCGCCAAAACTCAAAAACAAAGTTGGAGGCAACTTAAGGTCGAAAACATAATGTTAATTTATCTGGCAACAGCTCTGATGGACATTCCTGCAGGCAGCATGACAATTGCATGCTCCTGCAAAACTTGAGACATCTGTGGCATTGTGTTGTGTGACAAAACTGCAAATTTTTGAGTGCCTTTTATTGTCCCCAGCACAATGTGCACCTGTGTAATGATCATTCAATTTAATCAGCTTCTTGATATGCCACACTTGTCAGGTGGATGGATTATCTTGGCCAAGGAGGCTCTTGGCCAAGGCTCACTAACATGGATAAACAAATTTGTACACAAAATTAGCATTTTGAAAATATGGATTGTTTCTGGGATCTTTAACTTCAGCTCAAACATGTTGCCTTCATATTTTTGTTCAGTATATATATATATATATATATATATGGCAATGTGTATTATGCAATATTGACATATCTTTGGTTATACTGCGTAACAGTATCCGGTTCTCTTTATTGTGTCCCCGTCGATGGCAACTGTCAGATGCATGGTGCTCATGACAAACGTTCTTTCTTGCATTTAATTGGTACAGTGTGAGTGTCGTCATTCTTCAGCACCATTGTGGAGTACAACGACTGTGCAGGTGTCTTATTTTGAGGGAGGAAGCTCCCAGTCTTGCTTTGTTCATGGTGCCGACTAAGCTTGTTTTATTTGCAAGCAACTTGTTCACCGATTACAGTAAAGTGAAGAAATTGTCCACTGTGACATTTCTCCCCTTGCCAAAGTAAAGTTCCACAAGCCTCATCACCACATTCTCCAACACTTGCTCACCTGCTGCCCGATGTGGATCTTTTCCTAAACGGTGCCTTTCCCTTCCTTTCTCCTCTCTCACCGTTTCATTTGGTGGTGGCGCGGGGGACCTGCTCAGTGCACACCGTTCTGGCTTTTTTGCACTTAGGCCTCGGAGGTGTAGAATCAGAAGAATAATCAGAGGTCATGATTCATTTAGGTTCAGTTGAGGCAATTACCGGGTTGATTATCAACTGGCCACTGCACCTTCCAACGTCGGGAGAATGAGCAGAGCAGGAACTACTGATGGGAGAAGTGGCAACAGGGAAAACCATTCAAATAATGACACGCCCTCCTAAAACTGGTTCTAATTCCAGTTCTGTTTGTGATATAACAATTCTAACAACGGCAGTGTGTTATATAGACTTATTTAGGAAAAGTCAACGACGGAGGGGATATGGCTTTAAAAATGGCAGAATAATAAAATAAATTCATGAGCTGTCAAAATGGCCGCTTTAGCGGGTCTAGTGTTAAGCCAGTGGCACATACAACACAGACACTCAAGAGGGAGTACACTGGACACTGGTGGTAGCAGATGGGAAATTGGGCTGGGAGGATTCTAGAGTACACAGAGGCAGCTGCTAAGTCTCAGACAAGAGAAGACTTGTCTGGGCTAGACTAGGGCTGGTTTGACCCACTGTTGGGTTGGAGCAAAGAAAACCCCAGCATGTCCAAATGTCTGTTATCTTTTCTAGGCCATCCATCAGCACATTACAACAACACATAAGAATCAGCACAGCTGAACCAACTAACTGACAGACCATCTACACAGCGTTGTTCTTTCAATAGGAAGCCCCTCTTCTATTTGCACTTTGCCAGCAATCACAAGCATGTTGACCATGTAGGAGGGATACAGTATTCAGGGGCTGCATTCATTAAAAAAATATAAAAAATTGACAGTCATCACCAAATACTTTTAATCATGTTATACTCAGAATCTTCAACACAAGACCGTTTCTTCAGGCTTGTTCCCCAAACAAAATCATTAACAAAGCGCCTGCATCCATCACTAACCAGGAAGGGAAGGATATGGTGAGCAGTGTGAGACACACACACACACACACACACAGAGGAAGTGTTTGTGACATCAGTCACATAGCCTCAACACAAATACTGACGGGTAATTTCACTGTAACAGAATTAAGCTTTAACACAGTTTTAGCATTAAAATGTACACTAAAAAGGATTTATTTCAAAAGTTTAACAAAACATACAACTCTATGCACAAGGACTACTTTTAACAATTTCCATGGAAAAATGTACAAAACCTAAATTTAGTGGAAGAACTTTGCAGATGCAAACTTTGGTAATGGAATTACGGTAAAATCTGTTTTTAAATGCAACCAGGTTTTTCAAAAAAAAATATCTGCTCCAACTTAAGATTCAAATATGTCTGCAGAAAGAATGGTATGTCCGCTATGACATGGCACCTTGAGTTTGAAAAAAATCTATTTTGGTTATTAAACTACAGTAAGTGAAGTGGATTTACACCTGGTAATGGAATTACGGTAATGAATCCCTGATCTGTACAACACAGAAATGCAGAAATGTTTTTTAAAAAGTCACCAGAAGTAACATTCCCAGTCATTCTACAAAACAAATCTTCCAGGCGGAATTTACCCAGACCCCCGTAGCCGGCTAACTTCTCCATTGCTTTAAAACAAAGTCCTAGGGGAAACACTGCTAATGACTGAACTTTACACATCAAGTCTCATTATGGGGCTCTCAATAAGATGCAGCCAGAGTCCAGTATTTTCACACTCAGACACATCGAATGCCACTACCCACTTACCCAACCTCTGCTTTTTAAGCACAATGTTCTCGTAGCAACCCAGGGTGTTATGGGTAGTGCATCCACACCTCGCCTCTGAACTGCACGGTCGTTGGAGTCTGTCTGGATGGTGATAAGGTAACTCCGAATAGCTAATGCTAAAGAGGTAGTGGAGGAACCAACGTATACGTCCTGACAACGGAGACTTTTATTCTCTGCCACGCTGGTGAAGCCAAGCTGAAGTAAATAGGTTGCATTATTTATGCTCGGCAGCGTAGCTGGGCACTCAGGGCTGCTGGCTTCTTCAAGAGACTTCACCATTCCATCACACTGAACGCTGCCAAGGCACACTGACGCAGGCATGACAATTACATATTTTGAGACCAAAACTATTCATTGACATTTGCGGTCAATCCTTGTAATGGTACACAAGTTGCCAACTTGCATGAATTTATGGGAATCAAGTAATGTTTGTGAGCATGGGGAAACTATCCGAAAGAGAACATGCTATAAATGTAGCAGCAGAGTCTACAAGCCTATGCAAAGGGCACAGAAATCAAATCAAAGTGATTCCTTGTGTAACCCAGACAAAAGAAGACTGTCCAATGTCGAACCAACTTTGCCATAGGTCGAACACCAGCCTGCTAATTGGTGAAAGAAGTTAGCTAGCACTGGTTAGGCTGTTTCAAGATATCTAGAAGGGTGAGTGACTAAAGGTGTACAAGTGATGCGCGGGTTGACTCATAACACGCAGTCCCCACGGTTATATCCGCAGGGTGGGCGGGTTTAGGGCCATGAAATATTCAAGTTTCAATGTCACATGCACAAGTACAATGAAATGCCTTTTTTGCAAATTCAAAACTCAACAATGCAATAATCAATAACAATGTAATCCGTAGAAAAGAAAACATGAGAAATAAGAAATATGACAAACACAATAAGTAAGTAAGCATACTATAGACACACAGGTTCAGTTCCAATACCATATTTGCAATGTGCATGGATACTGGAGTAATGGAGGTAGATACAGTGCATTCAGAAAGTATTCAGAGCCATTAACTTTTTCCATATTTTGTTACGTTACAGCCTTATTCTAAAATGTATTGAATATTAATTTTCTCATCAATCTACACACAATACCCCATAATGACAAAGCAAAAATACGATTTTAGACATTTTTGCAAATATAGAAATAGGGGGAGTACAACATTCGCATAAGTATTCAGACCCTTTACTCAGTACTTTCTTGAAGCACCTTTGGCAGCAATTACAATCTCGAGTCTTCTTGGGTATGACGCTACAAGATTGGCACACCTGTATTCGGGGAGTTCGTACCATTCTTCTCCGCAGATCCTCTCAAGCTCTGTCAGGTTGGATGGGGAGTGTTGCTGCACAGCTATTTTTAGGTCTCTCCAGAGATGTTCGGTCGGGTTCAAGTCCAGGCTCTGGCTGGGCCATTGAAGGACTTTCAGAATTTTTGTCCCGAAGCCACTCCTGCATTGTCTTGGTTGTGTGCTTAGGGTCGTTGTCCTGTTGGAAGGTGAACCGTCGCACCCAGTCTGAGGTTCTTGAGCTCTTCCTCTGTACTTTGCACCGTTCATCTTTCCCTCAAACTTGACTCGTCTCCCAGTCCCTGCCACTGAAAAACATCTCCACAGCATGATGCTGCCACCACCATGCTTCACCGTAGAGATGGTGCCAGGTTTCCTTCAGACGTGATGCTTGGTATTCAGGCCAAATAGTTCAATCTTGGTTTCATCAGACCAGATAATCTTGTTTCTCATGGTCAGAGTCTTCGGGTGCCTTTTGGCAGACTCAAAGCAGGCTGTCATGTGCCTTTTACTGAAGAGTGGCTTCCATCTGGCCTCTCTACCATAAAAGCCTGAATGGTGAAGTGTTGCAGAGATGGTTGTCCTTCTGGAATGTTCTCCGATCTCCACAGAGGAACTTCTAGAGCTCTGTCAGTGACCATTGGGTTCTTGGTCTCCTCCCTGACCAAGACCCTTCTCCCTCTATTGTTCCATTTGGCCAGGCAGCCAGCTCTAGGAAGAGTCTTGGTAGTTCATCATTCTTAAATGGAAGAAGTTTAGGAGGCCACTGTGTTCTTGGGGATCTTCTATGCTGCAGACATTATGTACCCTTCCCCAGATCTGTGCCTCCACACAATCCGGTAATGTAACAAAATGTGGAAAAAGGGAAGGGGTCTGAATACTTTCAAAATGCACTGTATATGTCAACAATCCTTCTACCAAGGGACTATTCTATGGATTACATTTTGTGAAAATCCCCAAAATCATTATTTTTTGTCTGTGTTTGAGGAATCACTCATCACCATTTGATTTGTTACTCATTTTCAAAGTAGCCGGAATAAATAAAAAATTAAAAATGGCATATGCTTCCATTAACTAACGCTACACAGGGTGACACACAAATCAGGATGTTGACGTTACTTGGAAATATAATTTCCTGCTATTCATTGAAGTTTGAGTGGGAAACAAAAAAATCAGCTACAAGCAAGTTACAAACAAGCTTTGTGAATGTTACTAGCCTTGGAGTGTTCGAAGCTCACCGCAAACTGTTTCTTTCTACAAAGTCGGAGCTATTAAGGCAACACCCTGACAGATGCGCAGGGCTGTATGTCAGTAACTAAACTAAAACAAACAGCAAGGAGGCACCCTTACAAGCCTGGGGAAAAAGCCCACCCATTCCGTGATTTCATGTGAGACTAGAGGACCCTGGAGGTCTTGAGTGGTCTCAAGAGGCCAGACCTTTACAATGATCCCCTGTCTTGACCCTGGAGAAGTCCCTCCCCGGTGAGAAAAACCGTGGCATCATGGAACCAGACAGGAGTCTTTAAACACGGTACATTTTATGGATGCAAGCCAAGATACATTTTCCCCCAAATCAAGCAGTCTTAAAGGGATGAGGAAGATACAACGTAGGCTAAATGTAATCTAAAATGTCTCCGCCTGCTCAATGTGTTTCCTGCTGTGTTTAGTAAACAAACATACCACAACTTTTCTCTGGAGCAATGTCCTTGGAAAGTGAGGCAAAAGCTATTCGGCTCCTTAGCTAGAGCGGCGGGTACAAATGTTGAGCCCTTCCATTGGCTTGTTGCAATGGGGTGAAAGAATGATCTGCAGTGTGGCTAGTAATGCAAGTCTGCAAAAGATGAACTCCGCATAAAACAGCTTCCCTCAGCTAATCAAAGTGGGAAATGACAGCTATTGGATTTCTCAACACTACGAGCCAAGCAAATTCCAATGCACACACAAACTGGAGCCCCTGCCACTACCAGACAGAGGCAACTCTGCATCATGTCATGTGATCGTGGAATTGAAATAAATGTGATTCATGATAGAAGTGCAGTTACCTTAATTCACTCAGAGGCACTTGCAGTCATCAAAAACAATCTTATATGGTGTACAGACAGAAAACGAAATGCAGCTTAACTGCCCAAGCTATATTTATATATACTTATACACACACACACACACACACACAGGTAACAAAATAGCAAATAACATTTTTATGAATATGCTTCAATGACAAGGTCCTCAAAGCCAATAATTAGAACACTGGTGACCACCTGCACATCATAGTCATTCTAGGTAAGGTAACAGAAAATGAAGTCTTGTACTTTCAAATCAAATCTTATTTGTCACATGGTTAGCCAATGTTAATGCGAGTGTAGTGAAATGCTTGTGCTTCTAGTTCCGACAACGCAGTAATAACCAACGAGGAATCTAACCTAACAATTCCACAACTACTACCTTATACATACACAAGTGTAAGGGGATAAAGAATATGTGCATAAAGATATATGAATGAGTGATGGTACAGAACGGCATAGGCAAGATGCAGTAGATGGTATCGAGTACAGTATATACATATGAGTAATGTAGGGTATGTAAACAAAATGGCATAGTTTAAAGTGGCTAGTGAAACATTTTTAAATCAATTTCCATCAATTTCCATTATTAAAGTGGCTGGAGTTGAGTCAGTATGTTGGCAGCAGCCACTCAATGTTAGTGGTGGCTGTTTAACAGTCTGATGGCCTTGGGTTGGGATAGAAGCTGTTTTTCAGTCTCTCGGTCCCTGCTTTGATGCACCTGTACTGACCTCGCCTTCTGGATGATAGCGGGGTGAACAGGCAGTGGCTTGGGTGGTTGTTGTCCTTGATGATCTTTATGGCCTTCCTTTGACATCGGGTGGTGTTGGTGTCCTGGAGGGCAGGTAGTTTGCCCCCGGTGATGCGTTGTGCAGACCTCACTACCCTCTGGAGAGCCTTACGGTTGTGGGCGGATTACGGTTGTGGGCGTGATACAGCCCGACAGGATGCTCTCGATTGTGCATCTGTAGAAGTTTGTGAGTGCTTTTGGTGACAAGCTGAATTTCTTCAGCCTCCTGAGGTTGAAGAGGCGCTGCTGCGCCTTCTTCACAACGCTGTCTGTGTGGGTGGACCAATTCAGTTTGTCCGTGATGTGTACGCCAAGGAACTTAAAACTTACTACCCTCTCCACTACTGTCCCGTCGATGTGGATAGGGGGGTGCTCCCTCTGCTGTTTCCTGAAGTCCACAA
Organism: Oncorhynchus tshawytscha; assembly: GCF_018296145.1. Lineage (NCBI taxonomy): Eukaryota > Metazoa > Chordata > Actinopteri > Salmoniformes > Salmonidae > Oncorhynchus > Oncorhynchus tshawytscha. The sequence continues at coordinate 48,471,413 of NC_056433.1, read as the reverse complement.
TCATCTCCTTTGTTTTGTTGACGTTGAGTATGAGGTTATTTTCCCGACACCACACTCCGAGGGCCCTCACCTCGTTGTTGGTAATCAAGCCTACCACTGTAGTGTCGTCCGCAAACTTGATGATTGAGTTGGATGCGTGCATGGCCACGCAGTCGTGGGTGAACAGGGAGTACAGGAGAGGGCTGAGAATGCAGCCTTGTGGAGCCCCAGTGTTGAGGATCAGCGGGGTGGAGATGTTGTTACCTGCCCTCACCACCTGGGGGCGGCCCGTCAGGAAGTCCAGTACCCAGGTGCACAGGGCGGGGTCGAGACCCAGGGTCTCGAGCTTGATGACGAGTTTGGAGGGTACTATGGTGTTAAATGCTGAGCTGTAGTCGATGAACAGCATTCTCACATAGGTATTCCTCTTGTCCAGATGGGTTACGGCAGTGTGCAGTGTGGTTGTGTCGTCTGTGGACCTATTGGGGCGGTAAGCAAATTGGAGTGTGTCTAGGTTGTCAGGTAGGGTGGAGGTGATATGGTCCTTGACTAGTCTCTCAAAGCACTTCATGATGACGGAAGTGAGTGCTACGGGGCGGTAGTCGTTTAGCTCAGTTACCTTAGCTTTCTTGGGAACAGGAACAATGGTGGCCCTCTTGAAGCATGTGGGAACAGCAGACTGGATAAGGATTGATTGAATATGTCCGTAAACACACCAGCCAGCTGGTCTGCACATGCTCTGAGGACGCGGCTGGGGATGCCGTCTGGGCCTGCAGCCTTGCGAGGGTTAACACATTTAAATGTTTTACTCACATCGGCTGCACTGAAGGAGAGTCCGAAGGTTTTGGCAGCGGGCCGTGTCAGTGGCACTGTATTGTTCTCAAAGCGAGCAAAAAAGTTTGGAGGAAGGGTTTGGGACATGTCTGACACTTGAATCCCAGAATGATTACTGCGAAATGTTGTGTAAAGAAAACTATGTAGTGCTGAAATGTGTTAAATTTAAATAAATGAATGATAATTTACACAAAATATGTATTCATAAATATTGACAGTATTTAAGATTTAAATGTCCGAACTAATCATTATAGAGCAAGTGCTACGCCATTGCATTAATTGGTCTCTTACCTTTACATTTTTGCCTGATCATTTTAAATAGTTCAAACTTCCGTTGCTAACCTAGCAGTCTAGTTTATGGTCTGATTGACAGCTGGTCTACCAGGCAAGATCATCCAAAACTAGTGATCAACTGGTAAATCAGATTTTGTTATGTTAACTTACACACCATGCAGATGCCCTCTGCTAACCATCTGCCAGGAGATCCAACATCCTTGTTGCTATTATATCCCTCACTGGCTTCTTCCTCCCTTATCTTTCCATTTAATGTCTACTACAAACGGGGTTTGCGTGTGGCAACATCTTTAACGTTGTATTTCGTCGTGGAAAACATTTACATACATTCACGACCCTAGTGGGATATTTCAGTGACAATTTGCTGATGTGTGTGTTGATTTGCAATTAGAACCATTTGTTGACGGAATATACTTGAAAACGCAGTAATACAGTATGCAACGTCACCTGTACTGAAGGCGCTAGCTCGAGCCAAATCGGGAGGTGGAAGCGCGGTCTGGCACTAAATCAATCAACATTGAGCCACATTACCTCTCTTTATCTCTGCCACCACGTAGTCCACAAATCCAGTCCGACTATGTCCACCGACAATGACGAGCAGAGAATACTTGTCGTTACTGAAGCCAGGATGCGAAGTTCGGTTCGCATTTTCCATTGCTTCGATCGCTTCCGTTTGTTGTGTCGCCATGTTGAAAAGTTTGGCAAATGATGTCATACAGAGACGCCCCTACTTTATCTATAGGGCGGAAAATCTGTAGATTGACACTTCGCAAGACCAACCGAATCCCTGTGGTCAGTGTTAACGATACATTAAAGAACCAATGGTGTATATAAACCCCGGACTGCTAATGCGATGTATTGGCCATTGCTGCCGCGTTTAAAACAACTGGAAACTCAAACAATCTCGGACTTCAGACTTCATCAGTGCGTTCAAAACATCTATGAGAAAACACTTTCAAGATCAACTGGTTGAAAGATGTTTGATCAATACTGATTCAATATGGTATTTCATTCCAAATAATGTGTTTAATAAATTGGGAGGTCTTCAATTTTTACTGAAATGTAATTATATTCCTGAAAGATTACCTGCTAAACTGGCTAGGTTTCACCAACAAGTGTTAATAGCCTGGAAAATATGTGTCCTGCACAATAAAGCTCTTTTGTGGAATAATTCAGACATAACTGTAAGGAATAAGTCATTTTTCTACCCCAACTGGCATGAGAGGAATATTGACTTTGTTCTTGATGTTTTCGACAAGGGTAATATTCTCACATATGAACAATTTATAACATTGGAAGAGTTTATTTCTGTGATCAAAGCCGTTCCCAGTGGTCTAACTACACAAATGAAAACTCATCTTAGCTTTGGTAATGATCACAAAGTTTATCCAGAACTTAGATTGGAAGGCTTGGGCTTACTTGAGAAATCTTGTTGTAATAAATATATAAGACAAGTTCTTCATTCCCAAAACCAATTTACACAGAGAGGAAATTTTCTGGAACTTGCTTATTCCTGACATTGTCTGGAAAAAATGCATGGTTAAGGCCTTACAAATATTGTATACCAAACAAAGTTAAGGAAGTGCACTTTTAAATTTTACATACGATATATCCATGTAATTCTATGATATCCAAATTTGTGGCTATTGATGATATCTGTGTTTTCTGTGAAAAAGAACGTGAGAATGTGTCTCACTTGTTCTTTGAATGAAAATTTGTGTCAGAATTTTGGAAAACCCTTGCAAAATACTTATTTCTTTTAGCTAAATATGTAGGTTAAAAATATATACTTCTGTGTATTGATTTTAAGAAAGGCATTGATGTTTATGGTTAGGTACACATTGGAGCAACGAGTCCTTTTTCGCGAATGCGCACTGCATCGATTATATGCAACGCAGGACACGCTAGATAAACTAGTAATATCATTAACCATGTGTAGTTATAACTAGTGATTATGAATGATTAAGTTTAATGCTAGCTAGCAACTTACCTTGGCTTCTTACTGCATTCGCTTAACAGGCGGGCTCCTCGTGAGGCAGGTGGTTAGAGTGTTGGACTAGTTAACCGTAAGGTTGCAAGAATTAATCCCTGCGCTGACAAGGTAAAAATCTGTCGTTCTGCCCCTGAACAAGACAGTTAACCCACAGTTCCAAGGCCGTCATTGAAAATAAGAATGTGTTCTTAACTGACTTGCCTAGTTAAATAAAGGTGTAAAAAAAAAATATATAAAAAAAAATCGAGTCCAAAATGACCGATTTCCGATTGTTATGAAAACTTGAAATCGGCCCTAATTAATCGGCCATTCCGATTAATCGGACGACCTCTACCTGTATGTGAGTGTTTGTTTAAAAGTGTAATTTTAAGGATGGTCCTTTCACCAATCTACAGATACTTAATCAATTACTCATTTGACAGATTTACATAAAAAAGTACTCACTCTTAAAAACATCACAAAGTGGTCCACTGTCCATCCGATTTGGTTTATTTGACATTGATACAGAGATCAGAAATGGGCAGTTACATGACATGAATGACTACCCATGTTTTTGACATGAAAAATATAATATGTTACTATTGCAATAATAACAAGACCATTGAAATGATTGTGATTTTTTTTATTCTTGTTGCCAAATACTTTATACACCAACAAAAATTCCAAAATTCTACACCACAATTACACATTTTTTGATTGAATTTAACTATTTTATTAAAACATTAACCCTAGTGCATAATAACAATAATAACATTTTCCTAAATCATTACAATAAGATGTTTTCAGAGAGATTACAATTGCACTTGAATTGTTTATTTTTTCAATTTTTTTGTTTGTTTTTGTAACGCTTGTCGTCGGTGGAAGAAGGTGAGGAGGACCAAGGTGCAGCGTGGTAAGAGTTCATATTATTTAATGAAATATGCAACACTAGACAAAACTACAAACACGACAAACAAACAGTCTTGAAAGGTGAAACAAAAACACTAAACAGGAAACAACCACCCACAAAACACAATGGAAAACAAGCTACCTAAATATGGTTTTCAATCAGGGACAACAATTGACAGCTGCCTCTGATTGACCACCATACCAGGCCAAACACAGAAATAGAAAATCATAGACAACCCACCCAACTCACGCCTTGACCATACTTAAACAAAAGACAAAACAAAGTAACTAAAGTCAGAACGTGACAGTACCCCCCCAAAGGTGTGGACTCCGGCCGCAAAACCTGAACCTATAGGGGAGGGTCTGGGTGGGTGTCTGTAAGCGGTGGCGGCTCTGGCGCGGGACGTGGACCCCACTCCACCATAGTCTTTCTCCGCCTCCTTAACCGCCTCCGTGGCTTCTTAAGAGCGGCGACCCTCGCCGCCGACCTTGGACTGGGGACCCTAGCCAAGGGTCCCGAATGGAGGGGAGATTCCGGCAGCGCCGGAGTGAAGGACGACTCCGGTAGCGCCGGACAGGCGGGAGACTCCGGCAGCTCCAGAGTGAAGGGCGATTCTGGCATCGCCGGCGTGACAGGCGGCTCTGGCAGCTGCTGGCTGACTGACGGCTCTGGCAGCTCTGGACAGACGGGAGACTCTGGCAGCGCTGGACAGGCGGGAGCACCTGGCAGTTCAGGACAGACGGGAGACTCTGGCAGCGCTGGGCAGGAGGAAGGCTCTGGCAGTGCTGGACAGGCGGGAGCACCTGTAGGGAGAAAACGGAGAGACAGCCTGGTGCGGGGGGCTGCCACCGGAGGGCTGGTGCGTGGAGGTGGCACCGGAGAGACCGGACCATGATGGCGCACTGGAGCTCTTGAGCACCGAGCCTGCCCAACCTTACCTGGTTGAATGCCCCCGTAGCCAGGCCAGTGCGGCGAGGTGAAATAGCCCGCACTGGGCTGTGCTGGAGAACCGGGGACACCATGCATAAGGCTGGTGCCATGTACACCGGCCCGAGGAGACGCACTGGAGCCCAGATGCACTGAGCCGGCTTCATGGCACCTGGCTCGTTGCCCACTCTAGCCCGGCCGATACGAGGCGCTGCAATGTACCGCACCGGGCTATGCACACGTACCGGGGACACCTTGCGCCTCACGGCATAACACGGTGCCTGCCCGGTCCCTCTCGCTCTCCGGTAAGCACGGGGAGTTGGCTCAGGTCTCCTATCTGACTTAGCCACACTCCCGTGTGCCACCCCCCAATACATTTTTGGGGCTGCCTCTCAGGCTTCCTTGCCAGCCGTGTTCCCTCGAAGCGCTGGCTCCCATTACCTGTTGCCTCCGCTCTCCTGGCTGCCTCCACCTGTTCCCATGGGAGGCGATCCCTTCCAGCCAGGATCTCCTCCCATGTGTAGCAACCCTTGCCGTCCAAAACGTCCTCCCATGTCCAGGAGTCCTGAGATCGCTGCTGCCCGATACCACACTGCTTGGTCCTTTTTGGTGGGTGGTTCTGTAACGCTTGTCGTTGGTGGAAGACGGTGAGGACGACCAAGTTGCAGCGTGGTAAGTATTCATATTATTTAATGAAATATGCAACACTAGACAAAACTACAAACACGACAAACAAACATTCCTGAAAGGTGAAACAAAAACACTAAACAGGAAACAACCACCCACAAAACACAATGGACAACAAGCTACCTAAATATGGTTCTCAATCAGGGACAACGATTGACAGCTGCCTCTGATTGAGAACCATACCAGGCCAAACACAGAAATAGTAAATCACAGACAAACTAACATAGACAACCCACCCAACTCACGCCCTGACCATACTAAAACAAAAGACAAAACAAAGGAACTAAGGTCAGAACGTGACAGTTTTAGTATTTTCTCATTAATCCCTGTATTCTGTTTTGTATGATGTAAGAATGTAAATTGTTGATCTGCATTTAGATTTTTTTTTTAAAGAAAGAAAGAAAAAGAAAAAAGAAATGAGCTCCGAACTGTGAAAATCAATTTGAACGGTCTTTTTAAACATTAAAATTAAAATTAAACAATATATATATTTTATTAAACGGTAACATACAAAACACAAAAACAGAACAGCCAGAGGGATTACACAAAGAAATAATTAGGAGAAAAATAATCCACATTATATCAAATCAAATACAGACATGTATCGAATCCTTTGTTTTACATTTTGTTTTGTATACGTTTTAATGATTCAAAATAGTTTTCCAAATCAGATACATTTGAATTAGTTTGAAAAATGTTCCTAATGAAATAAAGAGATTTATGATATACTGACATTCAATTGTGGAATCAGTGTAGTAACAATGTAACAATTACAGAATAAGTGTTCGATAGATTCCGTTTCTAGTTCAGAAAAACTGCGTTCACTGGTAACATTAGGTATATATTTAGAAATCAAGCTATTACACGGGTAGAATCTATGGATAATCATAAAGGAGATATCCTTTACTTTATTGGTCACCATACATTTGTGTGGAGTGAGCCAAGCATGGCGCAAGTTTACAAACAATTCCTGTATAAAATATCCCTTAATAAACAATTGTTGAATTCATTATCTAGTAAACCTATGCCATTCACCTGGATATCGCTTACAATAGGAGATGTTCCAAAACATGCATTATTCTGAAGTAAAGTTTTTATCCCACTAGTTATAGCTTTTATAACCGTGTCATTTTCCGAGCTTGAAACCTTACAGTTGTATCTTTCCATAAATTCTCTCAGCGTAAATAGATTCCCACTAATATTAACTAATTGGCTGACAAGGACAATGTTTTTTGAGAACCAGTTACGGTAAAATAGCATCCTGTTTCTAAGTAATATAGACCCATTATTCCATATAAAACATCTATGAGGTAGGTGAAAAGTTGTTTTTATACAGCAAAGCCCAGGACGTTAAAGCCTGCGTGTGAAAATCCACCAATTTCACAAGAAGTTTACCCACAATATAGGGACATTGTAGTAAAAAAACTAAGCTCAGAGCTTCTGAAAAACAAAATGAGATATAATATTCCAGAAACTATGATAATTTTTTTAATGACGTTTGATATCTGATTAAAGAGAGTGAAGTCTAAGACATTTAGACTGCCATCACAAACCCTGTTGGTGATAACATCTATTATCTTATGTGGCTTGTTTTTCCATATGAAGTTGTACAATAGCCTATCTAAGGTACAGCAAGTGGATTTGGGAAAGTCAATAGATGAAAAACAGATAGGATGCACGAGATAGCCCCTCAGCTTTTGATAAAAGCACTCGGCCTTTTGATAGATCCAGTTACAGGATTCAAATTAAGAACATTCACCGCCTTAAGATGTTTGGTGATCTTTACACCGAGGTATGTTACAGTATCTTTTTCAGAGATGCTGATTGACAGCTCCTTTCAGAACAAACATCTCACAGTTGGAAAGATTTAAAACCAAACCTGAGATTTTGGAGAACTGGTTCACAATATCCAATGCTAATCTAGCTTGTGACACATTTTTCAAAAAAAGTGAAGTGTCATCCACCATATATCTTGATCTCTCTGGCCTGGAATGAAATGCTTTCAAACTGACTTTGATAAACTAGTGAGCATAAGATTTGAGATACTAACAAAAATAAAAAGGTAAGATTGGACAACCTTGTCGTATTCCTTTGTAAATGTTAAACCTTGAGAATGTTCCATGAAAGAGTTTGATAAAGCTATTGCCACCATTATACAGAGTTCTAATAGCATCAACAAATAAAGGTTCAAACTTCAAATGCTTAAGACAATCAAAGATAAAATTGTGACTTACGGTATCAAATGCTTTCTGAAAATCCTAAAATAAGATAACAGGGAAGTAAATCAATAGACCAGCCTATGGCGCCCTTTCATAAACCCTGATTGACATTCATCAATCAGATCATTCAAGCATGACTTTAACCCTTCACAAAGATTGAGGCGATAATTTTGTAGTCGTTATTTAGGAGTGTCATTAGACACCAATTATCAATATTTAATAGATCCTTGTGTGGTTTAGGTATAAGAGTAATAACCCCTTGCTTCAGTGATGCAGGTAGTTCTCCCTTCTTTATAGTCTCCTTAAAGGTTTCAAGTAAAAATTGTGCTATTTCTTCAGAGAAGGTTTTGTCAAATTCAGAGGTTAATCCATCACAACCTGGAGATTTGTTATTTCGTAATTGACCAACCCTATATTGGATGTCCATAATTGATAAATAAATAAAGACTGATTTAATTCTTCACTAACCGAGTTCTCTATAGAATCAAGGAGATCCTTAGAGTCACTCAAACTGTTATCTGTGCTATCTAACCTCCAAACGAGCTTCAATGCTGGACCTTATGAAGGCTCCTCTAGCCTTTTCCGCTTAAAATGTATCAAGTTGCTTCTTTTAATCATTCAATTTAGCTTTCTCATTAAGATCAAGATGCTCAATCTCTGCGATATCAACAATTGTCCAAGAGAGCTCTGCGACCTCACAGCTCCTTCTTAAAGCAAGCCATTTCCCATAAGTAATACAGGCTGAGCAGATTTTACGTTTCAGAAGTTCAGAAGTCCAAATATTTCCCATATTCTGCATTAAAGGTAGCTAAATTCCAGTAAACAGAAATTTGATTCTTAATCACATTGCAATAACAATGATTTATTGAATCTCCATTAACCACCAGAATATTTCTTATTATAATTACTGCATATTCTTACAGTTACTTTATGACTTTATGATCCCTTCGGGACTGCAGGCAGTATTTTTACCTCTACAGTCTTGGGTTCAAGACTAGAGGTTATCACCCACAAGTAAATTATTTAAAAAATATTTTGTTTGTTTTTTGTTTTTTACCCCTTTTTCTTCCCAGTTTCATGGTATCCAATTGATAGTTACAGTCTTGTCTCATCGCTGCAACTCCCGTATGGACTCGGGAGAGTTGAAGGTCGAGAGCCGTGCGTCCTCCGAAACACAACCCAACCAAGCCGCACTGCTTCTTGACACAGTGCCCATTTAACCCTGAAGCCAGCTGCACCAATGTGTTGGAGGAAACACAGTACAGCTGGCGACCGTGTCAGTGCGTACTGCGTCCGACCCACCACAGGAGTCACTAGTGCGCAATGGGACAAGGACATCTTTTCCGGCCAAACCCTCCCTAACCAGGACCGCTGGGCCAATTGTGCGCCAACCCATGGACCTCCCGGTCACGGCCAGCTGTGACAGAGCCTGGGCTCGAACCCAGAATCTCTGGTGGCCTTAGACCACTGTGCCAGCTGGGAGGCCTGGTTACTCCATGAATATCAGTCTGAAAGAAGTTGTTCAAAAGAGCCAGTAGTCTCTACAAGGCAGAATGTTGAATAAAATTATATTTACACGTTATCGGTTGTACATGCTGTTGGTCATTTTGGCAGTAGGATGTGGAGATAGGGTATCCACAAGAAAGAGTTGCACGGGTAGGTTCTGTTGCTTTGATTTTTAATATGTTGACGCATTGCATGTGATGCACAATATGTAAACAATAGCCGAACATTACCGACTGTAGTTGACCGAAGCGCGTTTCCTCGCAATCAGCTGAAAGTGTTTGCCTTTCGGTTAGGCTCGGCCATATTGTGAAAGATGGAGGCCTATTAGTCATCTAGTGTATACAGTGCCTTCATACAGTATTCACACCCATTGACACATTTTCCACATTTTGTTGTGTTACAGCCAGAATTGAAAATGGTTTCAATTTACATTTATTTTTTGTAATTGACCTACACAGAATACCCCATAATAGGTATGGAATTGTTTTTCAAAATTCTTCACAAATTAATTAAAAATGAAATGTCTTGAGTCAATAAGCATTCAAAACCTTTTTATGACAAGCTTAAATAAGTTCAGTAGTAAACATTTGCTTAACAAGTCAAAAAAAGTTGCATGGACTCACTATATGTGCAATGATAGTGTTTAACATGATTTTTGACGTGGCCAAAACTTTTGATATGGTAGACCATTTCATTCTTGTTGGCCGGCTAAGGAGTATTGGTGTCTCTGAGGGGTCTTTGGCCTGGTTTGCTAACTACCTCTCTCAAAGAGTGCAATGTATAAAGTCAGAAAATCTGCTGTCTCAGCAACTGCCTGTCACAAAGGGAGTACCCCAAGGCTCAATCCTAGGCCCCATGCGCTTCTCAATTTACATCAACAACATAGCTCAGGCAGTAGGAAGCTCTCTCATCCATTTGTATGCAGATGATAGTCTTATCCCCTCCCTGGATTTTGTGTTAAATGCTCTACAATAAAGCTTTCTTTAGTGTCCAACAAGCTTTCTCTACCCTTAACCTTGTTCTGAACACCTCCAAAACAAAGGTCATGTGATTTGGTTAGAAGAATGTCCTTCTCCCCATAGGTGTGATTACTACCTCTGAGGGTTTAGAGCTTGAGGTAGTCACCTCATACAAGTACTTGGGAGTATGGCTAGACAGTACACTGTCCTCCTCTCAGCACATATCAAAGCTGCAGGCTAAGGTTAAATCTAGACTTGGTTTCCTCTATTGAAATCGCTCCTCTTTCACCCGCTGCCAAACTAACCCTGATTCAGATGACCATCCTACCCTTGCTAGATTACGGAGACATAATTTATAGATCAGCAGGTAAGGGTGCTCTCGAGCGGCTAGACATTCTTTACCATTCGGCCATAAAATTTGCCACCAATGCTCCTTATAGGACACATTACTGCACTCTATACTCCTCTGTAAACTCGTCATCTCTGTATACCCATAGCAAGACCCACTGGTTGATGCTTATTTATAAAACTCTCTTAGGCCTCACTCCCCCTATCTGAGATATCTACTGCAGCCCTCATCCTCCACATACAACACCCGTTCTGCCAGTCACCTTCTGTTAAAAGGTCCCCAAAGCACACACATCCCTCGTCTTTTCAGTTCGCTGCAGCTAGCGACTGGAACGAGCTGCAACAAACACTCAAACTGGACAGTTTTATCTCAACCTCTTCATTCAAAGACTCAATCATGGACACTCTTACTGACAGTTGTGGCAGCATTGCGTGATGTATTGTTGTCTCTACCGTCTTGCCCTTTGTGCTGTTGTCTGTGCCTAATAATGTTTGAACCATGTTTTGTGCTGCTACCATGATGTTTTGCTACCATGTTGTGTTGTCATGTGTTGCTGCCTTGCTATGTTGATGTCCTAGGTCACTCTTTATGTAGTGTTGTGTTGTCTCTCTTCTGGGGATGTGTGATTTGTCCTATATTTATATGTTATTTATTTATTTTTAATCCCAGCCCCCGTCCCCGCAGGAGGTCTTTTGTCTATGGTAGGCTGTCATTGTAAATAAGAATTTGTTCTTAACTGACTTGCCTAGTTAAATAAAATAATATTAAAAATAAATTGAATGACCACCTCATCTCTGTACCCCGCACATACAATTATCTGTAATGTTCCTCAGTCGAGCAGTGAATTTTAAACACAGATTCAACCACAAAGACCACGGAGGTTTTCCAATGCCTCGCAAAGAAGAGCACCTATTGATTGATGTGTAAAAAATAAAATCTGACATTGAATATCCCTTTTAACATGGTGAAGTTATTAATTACACTTTGGATGGTGTACAGTATCAATACACTCAGTCACTACAAAGATACAGGCGTCCTTCCTAATTTAGTTACTGGAGAGGAAGGTAACTGCTCAGGGATTTCACCACGAGGCCAATGGTGACTTTAAAACAGTTTCAGAGTGGCTGTGATAGGAGAAAACTGAGGATGGATTAACATTGCAGTTTCTCCACAATACGAACCTAATTAACAGAGTGAAGGAAGCTTGTACAGAATAAAATTATTCCAAAACATGTATCCTGTGATTGCAACAAGGCACTAAAGTAATACTGAAAAAAATGTGTCAAAGCAATAAACTTTTTGTCCTGGATACAAAGTGTTACATTTGGGGCAAATCCAATACAACACATTACTGAATACAACTCTCCATATTTTTAAGCATAGTGGTGGCTGCATCATGTTATAGGTATGGTTGTAAACATTAAGTACTGGGGAGGTTTACAGGATAAAAATAAATAAATGGAATGGTGCTAAGCACAGTCAAAACCCTAGAGATAAACCTGGTTCAGTCTGCTTTCCATCAGACACTGGGATATTAATTCACCTTTCAGCAGAACAATAACCTAAAACACAAGGCCAAATCTACAATGGAGTTGCTTACCAAGAAGACAGTGAATGTTTCTCTTGCAGAGTTACAGTTTTGACTTAAATCTGATTGAAAATCTATGACAAGACTTGAAAATGGTTTCTAGCAATGATCAACAACCAATTCGACAGAGCTTGAAGAATTATGAAAATAATAATGGGCAAGTATTGTACAATCTAGTTGTGCAAAGCTCTTAGAGACTTACCAGGAATACTCAGCCATAATTGCTGTCAAAGATGATTCTAACATGTATTGCCTCAGGGGGTTGAATACTTACATGTATTCAAGGATTATGAATTTTTAGCTCATTGTGGATTACAGGATGTCTAAAAGCTGCAGCCACGCCCCAGTTCTCATTGATGGCACTGAGGTGGAGCGTGTGCCCAGCTTCAAATTCCTGGGTGTCTACATCTCCGAGGACCTCTCCTGGACCATCAACACCTCAACCCTGGTCAAAAAAGGTGCAAGCGGTGTCTGCCACAAATTGTTTTCCCTCCTACCATCAGGCTAACGGTACATGTCTCTACGTTCCCGCAACTAGCAGGCTCAAGAACAGATCCTTTCCAGCTATTGTAACCCTGCTGAATTCTGTGACATAGCACTAGCCATATCCACCCGCCCACCTCTTAGTACTGCCTCTTAGGGACCTTGTTGCACGACTCTCTTTGCACTCTTCACGGTACTACTGGACTCAGTACTACTGTTTTTTTGCAAGATGACGTTTTACATTCTCCCAACCAACTATGCTATTTTGTTATTATTCTGACATTTCACATTCTAAAATAAAGTGGTGGTCCTGACTGACCTAAATACAGATCATTCTTACTAGGATTAAATGTCAGGAATTGTGAAAAACTGAGTTTAAATGTATTTGGCTAAGGTGGGGGTTGGGTTGTGTATCGGAGGACGCATGACTTTCAACCTTCGTCTCTCCCGAGCCGGTACGGGAGTTGTAGCGATGAGACAAGATAGTAGCTACTACAACAATTGGACACTACGAAATTGGGGAGAAAAAAGGTGTAAAAAAAAAAATATATATATATAACAAAGATTGTACTTAATTGTTTCACTTGTACATTTTTTGTACTCTTTTATTTGCACTTCTGGTTAGATGCTAACAGCATTTCATTGTGGTGTACTTGTACTTGTTCAATGACAAAGTTTAATCTAACTATAAGACTGCAGATATGGCCAGGGCAATAAATTGCAATTCCGTACTGTGAGACACCTAAGGCAGTGGGGAGACAGGACGGACAGCTGAACATCCTCGCAGGGACAGGTACAGGATGGCCCGAGTTACACCAGGAACGCACAATCCCTCCATTGCTCAGACTGTCTGTGATAGTCTGAGAGAGGCTGGACAGGGCTTGTAGGCCTTGTAGGCTAAGGCAGGTCCTCACCAAACATCACAGGCAACAACGTCGCCTATGGGCACAAACCCACCATCGCTGGACCAGACAGGACTGACAAATGTGCTCTTCACTGATGAGTTGCGGTTTTATCTCACCAGGGGTGATGGTCGGATTCACGTTTATTGTCGAAGGAATGAGCGTTACACCGAGGCCTGTACTCTGGAGCGGGATGGGTCGGTCATGGTCTGGGGCGGTGTGTCATAGCATCATCGGACTGAGCTTGTTGTCATTGCAGGCAATCTCCACGCTGTGCGTTACAGGGAAGACATCCTCCTCCCTCATGTGGTACCCTTCCTGCAGGCTCATCCTGACATGACCCTCCAGCATGCCCATTCCACCAGCCATACTGCTCGTTCTGTGTGTGATTTCCTGCAAGACAGGAATGTCCGTTTTCTGGTATGGCTAGCGAAGAGCCCGGATCTCAATCCCATTGAGCACGCCTGGGACCTGTTGGATCGGAGGGTGAGGGCTAGGGCCATTCCCCCCAGAAATGTCTGGGAACTTGCAGGTGCCTTGGTAGAAGAGCAGGGTAACATCTCACAGCAAGAACAGGCAACTCTGGTGCAGTCCATGAGGAGATGCACTGCAGTACTTAATGTAGCCGTGGAAAGTCAAGGGGTGTGAATACGTTAAGGCACTGTATATAAATAAATCATCGCTGCTTTGTCATTGCTGTTTTCAATCTGATACAAATCTATATTCTCTGGACAAATTGAAAATAAAGTCTAAAATAAATTTAGTCTAAAATATCATATCAATTAAGGCCAATTTTGATTATTATGGTAGCATAATGATGACAGATAATACAATGCTGTAATATTTGTATTTATAATTATTAATAAAAATAGGTGGTAGTTTCCTTTTCACACATGGACATTTTTTGCCTCTTGAAATTTCAGCTCTGTTGCACCCTCTAGAGTAATATCTCCCAACATTTTCAATGCAGAGATGTAGGTAGTAAAGACGATTACTTCTTTAATTAAAGAGAAGTCTTCAAAAAGTTTATTCAATTCTTAAACATTTACATATCTAAAAGAGAAACATTTGAGAAAACACAATTTGTCCTCATACAGTGTGATGATTGATCAGATGGTAGCTGTCATCCTCGATTCCCTCGTTCCCTGTGAACACTCGCACAACTTCCCAATTCTTGCACCTTTGCTAACTGCACATTGCTGATCCGCATCACACTGTGGGTACAGAGACACAGAGAACATATTTATTTTTGCTCTAGTACACTGTAACCTACTTGACAATATCAGACAAAATAATAGTCACTCAAATGATAAACATTTCGATGCTCTGGCATTTCTTAACAAGTTTCTACAATACAATTATATTACAATAAAGTAAATTCTAAACCCAATCCTCTTACCATGGGAACACAACCAAACTTCTAATCCTAGGACAATGTCTGCTTACGACAGAGAAGAAACAAGTTTAGTTTGGCATGTCCATGTTTCTGTCTGCAATGGTAGCTTATAAACATAGACAATCTAACAGTTTCACCATTATGAGCTATTTCCATTAGTGTCCATTCGTGCAATCAATCAGTACACATGCTGTGTGTGAATTGATAGCACACAAAACCATCTGTCCAAGTCATTGAGCAATGTACTTTTTAGAAGTTAGAACCCTATTGGTAGGCCTATAAACCCTTTATAAAACATAATCATGTTATTCCAGCAAGTATTAACTAAAGAACTTTTCAATATTTTTTTTTCATCTGGTGTCTGAATTGAGTCTTCTTCAGGGGAGCGCGTTTCCAGAAAGTCGTGGGAGCTGGTCGTCAGTACCAACACAGAGTAGGTAGCGCTGAGGAGGAGCTGGCTGCCGATTATGGTGCTGAAATGCACTGAACCTGATTGGAGGTCGATAGCAAAGAGACGCGGGAGGGGCAGGCGCAGCAGTAGGTCTAGACGTCTGGGCTCGTATTCCGGCTGGCAGACCACCTGGACCAACTTTTCATTGACATCATCTGTTACTATAATCATAACACTGAAATGCTGGAAGGATTTGACAGGTGACATGTTGAGTCAAATGTGTTCACATTGCCTATACATTTGATTTATTAGGATCCCCATTAGCCGACGCCAATGGTGACAGCTAGTCTTACTGGGGTCCAACACATAACGGGGAAAAAAAACAGTTTACATGTTAATGTTTTGAAATGTGTGTAAATTGTAACGTGTGTGTGCGCGCATATATCAGTTCCACATGTCAGTACATAGACACGGGAGAGAGAAGTGCAATGGTGTGGATTTATGTTTTTTTTTGTATACATGTGCTTTTGCCATTTTCTAAGGGGAACATAACTTATTCAACTCAAACTCTGGCATTTTGTCTGGAAAACTGGCATTTCCAACATATTCTTCCCTCCGGAGAATTAGAGTTTTAGAGTTGACGCCCCAAAGTGATTGAGAGGCGTCAATGTGATAATCAAAATAGCAAAGTTTGAGTTATTGGCTGGCTTTTTTCTGTTCACATGAAATACCCATGCTACACCGAATAATAGCTGTTAATAACCTGAACATCAAGGAAAAGGGTGGCTACTTTGAAGAATCGCAAATATAAAATATATTTTGATTTGTTTAACACTTTTTTGGTTACCACATGATTCTATGTGTTATTTCATCATTTTGATGTCTTCACTATTATTCTACAATGTAGAAAATACTAAAATAAAAATTTTAAAAAACGTTTTGACTGGTACTGTATATTGGCAGCTATTGTGTATCCTAGACAAAAATCCATAGAAATCTTACAGCGTTTCTGCAAAGAACTCTTTACATAAAATTGTCTAACTACAGTATTCAAATTCCCAATAGAGATACTAAATCAATCCCATTTTGAGAGTCTAAGGGTCATTTGATCTTTTGACCATCTACGTCAAACCACATCTGCTTCCCATCTCCTCATCCTTGGCCTAAGAGTCGTTCCAAATTGGTCCCCAGTGTTATATCTGGAACACTGCGTCATCCACACAGATCATAGACTTATTAAAAGTTCAATTTTGTGGTGACTGGTGAGGGTGTGTGTCATTTAAGACTCAAATAATGATTTAAATCACATTTTCTGCATTTAGGCTGCACATATACTTGACGCATCTGAAAAATTGCATATTTTTGCAAATATTACATTAGTGTTTTATAAAAGTGTAAAAATGTAACTAGTCCCTACTCGCTCACACATTTCTGAGAAACAGTTTAATTAATTGGCATAATATTGACACTATAGTTCTTACGTCCTGAAGAAAACTATGTGGTGAATCTCAGGGATAAAGGTGAGGAGATGAGTAAACCATGCTGGGTGGTTTGAGAGACCCAATTGCCACCAGTCTGATATTATATTGTTTATCATGTCTGCTATCCTTTTAAACAATTACTATTCAATTGCATCTAAATAAAACATGTATAACAAAATGCCAAGGCATGTGACTTGGTCGTATTCCTTTTCTCTTGACAAAAAAAAGCAAGTGACAAGTAGGAAATAATTGAACGCAAACTTCCTTATCAGTAAGCAGACATCCGTGAAGCATGACCATTGGTCAACAATGTATTCCAGATGTCCTGAAACAGAGAAAACAGCACCCAGATTGTCCGAATATATACTGAACAAACATATAAAACGCAACATGTAAAGTATTGGTCCCATATTTCATGAGCTGAAATAAAAGATCACAGAAGAAATGTCCCATACAGACAAAAAGCTTATTCTTGATATGTGCACAAATTTGTTTACATCCCTGTTAGTGAGCATCTCCTTTGTCAAGATAATCCATCCACCTGACAGGTGTGGCATATCAAGAAGCTGATGAGCATGATCATTACACAGGTGCACCTTGTGCTGGGGGCAATGAAAGGCCACTCTAAAAAACAACAACACAATGTCACAGATGTCTCAATGTTTTGAGGGAGCCTGCAATTGGCATGCTGACTGCAGGAATGTCCACCAGAGCTGTTGCCAGAGAATTTTATATTTTAACATATGCTGCCTCAAACCTTGTTTGAGAGAATTTGGCAGTACGGCCACACAACGTGTAACTACGCCAGCCCAGAACCTCCATATCCGGCTTCTTTACCTTCGGGATAGTCTGAGACCAGCCATCCGGACAGCTGATTAAACTGAGGAGTACTTCTGTGTATAATAAAAGCTATTTTGTGGGGAAAAATGCATTCTCATAGGCTGGGCCTGGCTCCCAAGTAGGCCCACCCATGACTGCGCCCCTGTCGTCATGTGAAATCCAGATTAGGATTTAATGAATTCATTTCAATTGACTGATTTCCTTATATGAACTATAACTCGGTAAAATTGTGGAAATTGTTGTATGTTGCATTCGTTTTGTTCAATATATTTGCAATGTACAGCAGTAAAATAAATTCCTCAAATGAACTGAAACTAACATTTCCTGACAACAGCTGAGGGATCAACAATTCATTCTAATGGTTTCCACTTGACCAAAAACTAGCATCCCATTATTTTCTCTTTCCCCCAAAAACTATCCTTGGCAAACCTTTTATCAACAGTATAAAAAAAAACTGAAAAGTGTCAAAAAACTGAAAAGTAAAGATAGTTTTCCAAAAAGCCTCTTAATTAAAGAGCGGAGTTAACGCCATATTGAACTAAGGTCAACATACCCCTAACTGCTTATCCACATCACCTTCTTGTCAAAACACACATTTTCAGTAAGAAAAAAAACCTGCAAACTGTGATGCATCCCACAGAGCCCCAAATTAGACTAGCTCTGTGTAGTACACAAACATTCAGTCTTTGGAACTCTTGTCCTGTTGCAACAGGACAGCTCTTTCCTCTTCTTCCCCAATCTTGGGTCTTAAACCTGATCCACCTCTACGCAGATGACATCATTCTGTATACTTCTGGCCCTTTGGACACTGTTTTAACAACCCTCCAGACGAGCTTCAATGCCATACAACTCTCCTTCGCTGCCTGCACCTGCACGCCCATCCAACATCACTACTCTGGATGGTTCTGACTTAGAATATGCGGAGAACTACAAATACCTCGGTGTCTGGTTAGACTGTAAACTCTCCTTCCAGACTCGCATCAAACATCTCCAATCCAAAGTTAAATCTAGAATTGGCTTCCTATTTTGCAACAAAGCATCCTTCACTCATGATGCCAAACATAACCTTGTAAAACTGACCATCCTACCGATCCTCGACTTTGGCGATGTCATTTACAAAATAGCCTCCAATACCCTACTCAATAAATTGGATGCAGTCTATCACAGTCCCATCCATTTTGTCACCAAAGCCCCATATAATACCCACCACTGCGACCTGTAAGCTCTCGTTGGCTGGCCCTCACTTCATACTCGTCGCCAAACCCACTGGCTCCAGGTCATCTACAAGACACTGCTAGGTAAAGTCCCCCCTTATCTCAGCTCGCTGGTCACCATAGCATCACCCACCTGTAGCACGCGCTGCAGCAGGTATATCTCTCTGGTCACCCCCATAACCAATTCTTCGTTTGGCCGCCTCTCCTTCCAGTTCTCTGCTGCCAATGACTGGAACGAACTACAAAAATCTCTGAAACTGGAAACACTTCTCCCTCACTAGCTTTAAGCACCAGCTGTCAGAGTAGCTCACAGATTACTGTACCTGTACATAGCCCATCTATAATTTAGCCCAAACAACTACCTCTCCCCCTACTGTATTTATTTATTTTATATTGCTCCTTTGCACCCCATTATTTCTCTCTCTACTTTGCACATTTTTCCACTGCAAATCTACCATTCCAGTGTTTTACTTGCTATATTGTATTTACTTCACCACCATGGCCTTTTTTTTGCCTCTACCTCCCTTATCTCACCTCATTTCCTCATATTGTATATAGACTTATTTTCCTACTGTATTATTGACTGCATGTTTGTTTTACTCCATGTGTAACTGTGTTGTTGTATGTGTCAAACTGCTTTGCTTTATCTTGGCCAGGTCGCCATTGTAAATGAGAACTTGTTCTCAACTTGCCTACCTGGTTAAATAAAGGTGAAATAAATAAATACAATTAAACACCCATCAGAAAGGGAACAGGCAGGCAGTTATGAGAGCTTAATAGTACATAGCCTACCTGTGGAATTCCCCAGGGTGGTATCTTCAGTCCTAATATATCCTCATACGAGAATTACTCAGCCTGCAATCTTCAGTGACTGCAAAACTTAGGCCTTTACTTTTATAAGATTCAAATAGACCTACAGTTTTAAAATCGATAGATAGTGTCAGTGCCATCCCACCTCTCAATTCAAATATTTAAAATAACCTTTGATAAAGCAGTGGAATTGGAATTGAAACCGCATGAAGGTAGATCACTTTACCTTATTCCTCTGCCTGTTTCTCTTTATCAGCCCTCCTGCGACTTGTTTTCGTCTGTTGCATTGCCTAAGTACCAACAAGTTAAGTTCTATATTTCATTATGGAATCACTACAAAGCTGTTCAGCTCAAAATCACGATCCGAGAGAAGGATATCAAGGAGATGTCAATTTAAGGTTGACAAGAAAAATAGGTATTCATGTCATACCCCATACGAGACCCTGAAATGTTAAATGAGGAGTACTGACATTTACCTAGAAACCTACAGTGCATTCGGAAAGTATTCAGACCCCTTGACTTTTTCCACATTTTGCTACATTAACAGCCCTATTCTAAAATGGATTAAATCGTTTTTTCCCCCTCATCAATCTACACACAATACCCCATAATGGCAAAGCAAACACAGTTTTTTTTTTTTTTTTTACTTTGCAAATTTTTTAAAGATACCCTTTACTCAATACTTTGTTGAAACACCTTTGGCAGTGATTACAGCCTTGAGTATGACACTACAAGCTTGGCACACCTGTATTTGGAGAGTTTCTCCTATTCTTCTCTGCAGATCCTCTCAAGCTCTGGCTGGTTGGATGGGGAGCGTCACAGCACAGCTATTTTCAGGTCTCTCCAGAGATGTTCGATCGTGGTCAAGTCCGGGCTCGTGAAGGCACACTCAAGGACATTCAGAGACTTGCCCCGAATCCCCTTCTGTGTTGTCTTGGCTGAGTGCTTAGGGTCGTTGTCCTGTTGGAAGGTGAACCGTCGCCCCAGTCGGAGGTCTTGAGAGCTCTGGAGCAGGTTTTCATTAAGGATCGCTCTGTACTTTGCGCCATTCATCTTTCCCTCGATCCTGGACTCACCTCCCAGACAGGCCCTGAAAAACATCCCCACAGCATGATGCTGCCACCACCATGCTTCACCGTAGGGATGGTGCCAGGTTTCCTCCAGACGTGACACTTGGTATTCAGCCCAAAGAGTTCAATTTTGGTTTCATCAGACCAGAGAATCTTGTTTCTCATGGTGTGAGAGTCCTTTACCACTCTACCATTAAGACCAAATTGGTGGAGTGCTGCAGAGATGGTTGTCCTTCTGGAAGGTTCTCCCATCTCCACAGAGGAACTCTGGAGCTCTGTCAGGGACCATCGGGTTCTTGGTCACCTCCCTGACCAAGGCCCTTCTCCCCCAATTGTTCAGTATGGCCAGGCGGCCAGCTCTAGGAAGAGTCTTGGTGGTTGCAAACTTCTTCCATTTAAGAATGATGGCGGCCACTGGGTTCTTGGGAACCTTCAATGCTGCATAAATGTTCTGGTACCTTTCCCCAGATCTGTGCCTCGACACAATCCTGTCTCAGATCTCTACGGACAATTCCTTCGATCTCATGGCTTGGTTTTTGCTCGGACATGCACCGTCAATTGTTGGACCTTATATAAACAGGTGTGTACCTTTCCAAATCATGTCCAATCAATTTAATTTACCACAGGTGGACTCCAATGAAGTTGTAGAAACATCAAGGAGGATCAATGGAAACAGGAAGCTCCTGGGCTCAATTTTGAGGCTCATACATAAGTATTCAGACCTTTTGCTAAGTAAGGTATCCGTTTTTTATTTGTAATAAATGTGAATTTATTTTCTTTCGCTTTGTCATTATGGGTTATTGTGTGTAGATTGAGGAGGGTTATTCATTTTAGAATAAGGCTGTAACGTAACGAAATGTGGAAAAAGTCAATAGGTCTGAATACTTTCTGAATGCACATGGCAGTGTCTCTGTCAATAGGAATGCATGGTCTAGAAATGGAAAAGGCTCTTGCTAACCATGTAGCAGCCGGTGTGGTAGCCACACAGGTACCAGGACAGGAGCATGCTGGATATGTCTGTCACGGCTGAGTCTAGCCCATTGCTAGCATCGGCCAGCACTGCTCGGGGGGGCCATACACACGGTGGAGGTGGAGGAGGCAGGAAGTCCTGGAGAAGAAGATACCATTATTACACCTACAGTGCATTCGGCAAGTATTCAGACCCTTTGACTTTTTCCACATTTTGTTACATTACAGCCTTATTCTAAAATGTATTAAATACAAAAAAAAAATCGTCAGCAATCTACGTACACACAATAACCCATAATAACAAAGCGAAAACAGGTTCAGAAATGTTTGCAAATTTATACAAAACTGAAATACCTTATTTTACATAAGTATTCAGACTCGAGATTGAGCTCAGGTGCATCCCGTTTCCATTGATCATCCTTGAGATGTTTCTACAACTTGATTGGAGTCCACCTGTGGTAAATTCAATTGGTTGGAAATTATTTGGAAAGCACACACCTGTCCATATAAGGTCCCACAGTTGACAGTGCATGTCAGAGCAAAGACCAAGCCATGAGGTCGAAGGAATTGTCCGTAGAGCTACGAAACAGGACTGTGTCTCTTTCTAGAGCTGGCCGCCCGTCCAAATTGAGCAATCGGGGGAGAAGGGCATTGGTCAGGGAGGAGACCAAGAACCCGATGGTCACTCTGACAGAGCTCTAGAGTTCCTCTGTGCACTCTGCCAACCAGGCCTTCATTGTTGAGTGGCCAGACGGAAGCCACTCCTCAGTAAAAAGGGACATGATAGCCCGCTTGGAGTTTGCCAAAAGGCACCTAAAGACTCCCAGAAATTAAAAAATAAGATTCTCTGGTCTGATGAAACCAATATTGAGCTCTTCGGCCTAAATGCAAAGCGTCACATCTGAAGGAAACCTGACACCATCCCTACGGTGAAGCATGGTGGTGGCAGCATCATCATGCTGTGGGGATGTTTTTCAGCAGTAGGGACTGGGAGACTAGTCAGTATCAAGGCAAAGATGAACAGAGAAAAGTAGAGAGAGATCCTTAATGAAAACCTGCTCCAGAGCGCTCTGGACCTCCGACTGGGGCAAAGGATAACCTTCCAACAGGACAACGACCCTACGCACACAGTCACGACAACGCAGAAGTGGCTTCAGGACAAGTCTCAATGTCCTTGAGTGGCCCAGCAAGAGCCCAGACTTGAACCCGCTCGAACATCTCTGGAGAGACTTGAAAAGAGCTGTGCAGCAAAACTCCCCTTCCAACATGACAGAGCTTGAGAGGATCTGCAGAGAAGAATCGGATAAACTCTCCAAATACAGGTGTGCCAAGCTTGTAGCTTCATACCCAAGAAGAATCAAGGCTGTAATCGCTGCCAAAGGTGCTTCAACAAAGTACTGAGTAAAGGGTCTGAATACTTAAGTAAATGTGATATTTAAGTTGTTTTAAAAATATATATAAATTAGCAAACATTTCTGAAAACCTATTTTTGCTTCGTCATTATGGGGTACTGTGTGTAGATTGATGAGGGGGTTAAACAATTTGGAATAAGGCTGTAACCTAACAAAATGTAGTAAAAGTCAAGGGGTCTGAATACTTTCCGAAGGCACGTATATGAAATACAAGCTGAGTAGCTCTTATTTATAACTCAATTTATTGTACACCCACGACATAATACCACAGACATTGAATAACACTATTCTTGTTGGATGTACAGGCTGGAGGTAGCCAATCAAATCAAATGTATGTCACGTGCGCCGAATACAACAGCACAGTGAAATGCTTACTTATAGGCTCTAACCAACAGCGCAAATAAAGGTATTAGATGAACAATAGAGAAGTAAATAAATAAACACAACAGTCTCACACAGGTTGAAGATAGAAATGTAGGTAAGAACACACACAGCAGTCTCACCAGAGACTCCTTGGGCACTGGAGGAAAGAAGGAAAAGGGGTGATTGTTTGGTACCTCTCGCCGGCCACTTGGCTTCTTCTTATCCCCATGCTCCTTGCCAAAGTCATAGCTGCATTTGCCATAATCTTTTCCCTAAATATCACACACACACAAATCTTACAACAAATATCAGAATTGTCACATGCCATAGTGACAAGTCTTACACAATTGAATGCAAACTTCCTTATCAGTAAACATCAGACCTCAGTAAAGCATGGCCATTGGTCAACAATGTATTCCAGGTGTCCTGAAACAGAGGGAACAGCACCCAGACTCACTGGAGCAAACTTAGATGGCTGAGGTGAGGACAGCTCCTCTCGTCCCTCTTGTTGAGCTGTCCTCCAATCTCTTTCCATCCTCTTCCAATCAGCAATGTTGTTACTAGTGGAGCTGAACCCATCAACAGCCTAGGGACAAGAGAATTGCCTTATTGGACAGACCCACACACTGCTTTATCCTGGATTGACTGACATGTTCGTGGTAATTTAAACTTTGATACTATAAAATGATGACCCTACAAGTAACACTTATTCCATCTGTCATAACAAGGCCAAAAATGAATGTTCATGTGAAGTGTTACTCCTTGTTGCACTTTGGCATCAACTCTTCCTCTGTGGCCTCCCAGTTCTACTGGAGATAGCAGGCTGCTCAGCTCCAGCTCTTCCTCATTCCCGTAGCCTTCAAACTTCACCCGGCAGCGTTCGCCTCTCAACCACACCAGCACCGCTGGGTAGACCAGGCCATCCTCGGAGTACACCGCACGACACCGGTATCCCAGCCTCCATACCTGGTACACATAGGTGTTTTTATTACTACAACTGGTAGTAATAAAAGCAAGCTTGAGAAAAGGAACCGAAAGAAGTCAAGTTAACAGTGCTATCATGAATCTTTTATTATGGGTTTCTTTATTAGTCACACACCGTTGCAAAACGTTTTACACACCGTAGCACGTTTTGCTACAAGAACAAAGTGTTCTCCTGATGAAGACATAAAAAGGCAGAATTCATGCTTTTTGGTTTTGGTTGAATCTCATGATTTGGAAGGGGCCATCCGCTGACCACATGCCACAATCTCAGTCTTCTGTATAGCCTAACTCAGGGATGGCCAACTTTGATGGGAGTGGGGACCACAAAAAATCTGAACGCAGTGGCTCACAGGTCTGTGTACCCACATCCATACCCACACATGCAGTCAGAGCCGGCTCTAGCCTTTCAGGGCCCTAAGCAAAAGTTTGTTGAGATTCGGGGAGTTTTGATTCTCTCAGTTCTGGTGGGTTGTCTCCAAGCTTCTCTTTCACTATCTTTTTCATCATTACATCTCTGAAGGATGAAAGAAATACAAAAGGAGTTGTGTTTCTCCTAGGATTTTTTCAGTAGCGTTGGCAAAGGTAGTGGGGGCTGGGGTCTACCTCGCATTGGATTTTTTTTTTTTTTGGGGGGGACAACAACAACAGAGAAGGTCACTTCTGGTGACTTTTTAAACGGACATTCTACTCCAAAATAAATTCAAATTAAACACCAACTGAAATATAATTGTCCCTTTAAAACCATTATAACCTTTAGCTCGACTGATGCAGCATAGTGGCTTTAGTCTGAAGCATAGGGTTGCTCATCTGCATTTACCACTGAAGAACCCAAAGACTTGCATCAAATTCTACTTGCTACAAATATACGTTGTAACTTGTCCCTCTGACCAATTAATATGTATCGGCTTTTTTTGGTCCTCCAATAAATCGGTACCGGCGTTGATAAATCACAATCGGTCGACCTCTAAATGGGACCCTACATCCCACTATTGAAAGAATCACAGAAAGAGCATTGTGGAAAAGCATCACCCCTACATATTCCAAGTGTTCATTTTCAACCTATGCCTAATTGATTACCTTTGAGTTGGTCTTCGGGTCAACTGGTCCTTTGGTCGGCACATATGATTCAGACAGCGTCTGCGGATTGTCTGCAAGCTTCTCACCGCTCTCTTTTTCAGCCCTCTAAAAGATGAAACGATGACATTATTCAGGACCTGTTTTGGAAAAGTGTTCTTCTATTTGGTTTTAAGACATTCCTCCCATCCTCAATTCACAAGGATGAATCTCATGACTTGGAAGGTGCCACCTGCTGACCACATCCCAAAAAACTAAAGTCTCCCGTGTAGCCTAACTTTGAGTTTGCCTTTGGTTCAACCGGCTCCTTACTCAACACATGAGATTTGGGGAGTTTTGAGTCTGTCAATTTCGGTGGGTTGTTTCCAAGCTTCTCTTTGCTCTCTTTTTCATCATTACAGCTCTAAAAAAGGATGAAACAAATATTACAGGAGAAAATGCAGGATTCGTTATTGGATCACTGTCATGTCTTGGGGGTATGACATTTGACCCTCTTAACTTTATCATTCATCCTTATTCACAATTCATTCAGGATTACCTGTAATAATGGTAGCATCCACATTAATGTAGAAGTGTTTAGAAACATATTTTATTCTTATTTATATTAAAAGTAACTCCAAAATGGCACAATACATTAATTACCATTCATTTCTATTGGGCACAAAATAATCTGAAAGACAGCCAGACATGAAGGAGACATTCATGCTATTTTTGGGGGGTTTTAACACGTGCCTCCCATTCTTCGATTCACAAGGGGTGAATGTCATGAGTTAGAAGGGGCCATCCTCTGACCACAAAACATTTAGAGACTCAGATACCAAGATGAAACAATGATGAGAAAAAGCTTCAAGCCTGCACACCCCAAAAATGTCAGTCTATCTATAGACTTATTACCTTGGAGTCTGCCCTTGGGTCACTTGGTTCCAGACCTGGCACACAAGATTTGGACAATTCTGATTCAAACAATTTCTGTAGATTGTCACAAAGCTTCTCACTACTCTCTTTTTCATTGTTTAAGCTCTGAAGTATGAATGAAACAAAGGAGATTCATTAATGTACTGTTTTTCGTTTCAAGACGTCGCCGTCAACAAAACAAGTCTTACAGGCACCAGTTTTGTCGTACCTGGACTACTGCTCAGTCAAATTATGGTCAAATTCTGGCTGCCACAAAGAGGGACATAGGCAAATTACAGTTGGCCCAGAACAGAGCAGCAGGGCTGGCCCTTAAATGTACACGGGGAACTAACATCAATAACATGCATGTCAATCTCTCCTGGCTCACAGTAGAGGAGAGGTTGACTGCATCATTACTTGTCTTTGGGAGAAGTATTAACATGCTGAAAGCACCGAGCTGTCAGTTTAAATGCTCAGACACCCATGCATACCCCACAAGACATGCCACCAGAGGTCTCTTCACAGTCCCCAAGTCCAGAACAGACTATGGGAAATGCAAAGTACTACTGGATGTTGTTAAGAGATAGATGAGAGGGGTTGAGTGGAGCTGAAGGGTGGGACTAAAACAAAACAAAGATAACTAATGTAAAATATATTGTGTTTGTAAAATGTATATACACTGCTCAAAAAAATAAAGGGAACACTTAAACAACACAATGTAACTCCAAGTCAATCACACTTCTGTGAAATCAAACTATCCACTTAGGAAGCAACACTGATTGACAATAAATTTCACATGCTATTGTGCAAATGGAATAGACAACGTTTGGAAATTATAGGCAATTAGCAAGACACCCCCAATAAAGGAGTGGTTCTGCAGGTGGTGACCACAGACCACTTCTCAGTTCCTATGCTGTGTCTGTCAGCGTAGTGTCCAGAGCACGGAGGTGCTACCAGGAGACAGGCCAGTACATCAGGAGACGTGGAGGAGGCCGTAGGAGGGCAACAACCCAGCAGCAGGACCGCTACCTCCGCCTTTGTGCAAGGAGGAGCACTGCCAGAGCCCAGCAAAATGACCTCCAGCAGGCCACAAATGTGCATGTGTCTGTTCAAACGGTCAGAAACAGACTCCATGAGGGTGGTATGAGGGCCCGACGTCCACAGGTGGGGGTTGTGCTTACAGCCCAACACCGTGCAGGACGTTTGGCATTTGCCAGAGAACACCAAGATTGGCAAATTCGCCACTGGCGCCCTGTGCTCTTCACAGATGAAAGCAGGTTCACACTGAGCACATGTGACAGACGTGACAGAGTCTGGAGACGCCGTGGAGAACGTTCTGCTACCTGCAACATCCTCCAGCATGACCGGTTTGGCGGTGGGTCAGTCATGGTGTGGGGTAGCATTTCTTGGGGGGGGCCGCACAGCCCTCCATGTGCTCGCCAGAGGTAGCCTGACTGCCATTAGGTACCAAGATGAGATCCTCAGACCCCTTGTGAGACCATATGCAGGTGTGGTTGGCCCTGGGTTCCTCCTAATGCAAGACAATGCTAGACCTCATGTGGCTGGAGTGTGTCAGCAGTTCCTGCAAGAGGAAGGCATTGATGCTATGGACTGGCCCACCCGTTTCCCAGACCTGAATCCAATTGAGCACATCTGGGACATCATGTCTCGCTCCATCCACCAACATTTGCACCACAGACTGTCCAGGAGTTGGCAGATGCTTTAGTCCAGGTCTGGGAGGAGATCCCTCAGGAGATCATCCGCCACCTCATCAGGAGCATGCCCAGGCGTTGTAGGGAGGTCATACAGGCACGTGGAGGTCACACACACTACCGAGCCTCATTTTGACTGGTTTTAAAGACATTACATCAAAGTTAGATCAGCCTGTAGAGTGGTTTTCCACTTTAATTTTGAGTGTGACAAATTTGATTTCCATTGATAATTGTTGTGTGATTTTGTTGTCAGCACATTCAATTATGTAAAGAAAAAAGTATTTAATAAGAATATTTCATTCATTCAGATCTAGGATGTGTTATTTTAGTGTTCCCTTTATTTTTTTGAGCAGTAATATATATATATATATATATATATATATATATATATATATATATATATATATATATATATATATATATACACACACACACACACACACACAGTGGGGCAAAAATGTATTTAGTCAGCCACCAATTGTGCATGTTCTCCCACTTAAAAAGATGAGAGAGGCCTGTAATACCATCATAGGTACACTTCAACTATGACGGACAAAATTAGAAAAAAAATCCAGAAAATCACATTGTAGGATTTTTTATGAATTTATTTGCAAATTATGGTGGAAAATAAGTATTTGGTCACCTACAAAAAAGCACGATTTCTGGCTCTCGCAGACCTGTAACTTATTCTTTAAGAGGATCCTCTGTCCTCCACTCGTTACCTATATTAATGGCACCTGTTTGAACTTGTTATCAGTATAAAAGACATCTGTCCACAACCTCAAACAGTCACATTCCAAACTCCACTATGGCCAAGACCAAAGAGCTGTCAAAGGACACCAGAAACAAAATTGTAGACCTGCACCAGGCTGGGAAGACTGAATCTGCAATAGGTAAGCAGCTTGGTTTGAAGAAATCAACTGTGGGAGCAATTATTAGGAAATGGAAGACATACAAGACCACTGATAATCTCCCTCGATCTGGGGCTCCACGCAAGATCTCACCCCGTGGGGTCAAAATGATCACAAGAACGGTGAGCAAAAATCCCAGAACCACACGGGGGGACCTAGTGAACCTGCAGAGAGCTGGGACAAAAGTAACAAAGCCTACCATCAGTAACACACTACGCCGCTAGGGACTCAAATCCTGCAGTGCCAGACGTGTCCCCCTGCTTAAGCCAGTACATGTCCAAGCCTGTCTGAAGTTTGCTAGAGAGCATTTGGATGATCCAGAAGATTGGGATAATGTCATATGGTCAGATGAAACCAAAATATAACTTTTTGTTAAAAACTCAACTCGTCGTGTTTGGAGGACAAAGAATTCTGAGTTGCATCCAAAGAACACCATACCTACTGTGAAGCATGGGGGTGGAAACATCATGCTTTGGGGCTATTGTTCTGCAAAGGGACCAGGACGACTGATCCGTGTAAAGGAAAGAATGAATGGGGCCATGTATCGTGAGTGAGTGAAAACCTCCTTCCATCAGCAAGGGCATTGAAGATGAAACGTGGCTGGGTCTTTCAGCATGACAATGATCCCAAACACACCGCCCGGGCAACGAAGGAGTGGCTTCATAAGAAGCATTTCAAGGTCCTGGAGTGGCCTAGCCAGTCTCCAGATCTCAACCCCATAGAAAATCATTGGAGGGAGTTGAAAGTCCGTGTTGCCCAGCAACAGCCCCAAAACATCACTGCTCTAGAGGAGATCTGCATGGAGGAATGGGCCAAAATACCAGCAACAGTGTGTGAAAACCTTGTGAAGACTTACAGAAAACGTTTGACCTCTGTCATTGCCAACAAAGGGTATATAACAAAGTATTGAGATCAACTTTTGTTATTGACCAAATACTTATTTTCCACCATCATTTGCAAATAAATTCATTAAAAATCCTACAATGTTATTTTCTGGATTTTTTTTCTCATTTTGTCTGTCATAGTTGAAGTGTACCTATGATGACAATTACAGGCCTCTCTCATCTGTTTAAGTGGGAGAACTTGCACAATTGGTGGCTGACTAAATATTTTTTTGCCCCACTGTATGTATGTATATAAACATATGGGGGACTGGAAATCATGCAGTCAATTACATTGATGGAAGCTACAATCTGCAATATTAAAGCTGCTCTACCCCCTAAAAATGTTTATAAAATAAACGCACAGTACTACATAGAGCCATGACTACATGGAACTCTATTCCACATCAACTAACTCAGTTAAGCAGTCAAATCAACAAAAAAAACATGTTGAGATAAAACTACACCTTATGGAACAGTGCGGATTGTGAAGAGACAGACACACACTACTATACACTTTAATATTGCTGTATTATGGATTTTGTATTTTACACTGAAAAATATATATATATAATCCCAACATGTAAAGTGTTGGTCCCATGTTTCATGAGCCGAATAAAAGAACCCAGAAATGTTCCATACGCACAAAAAGCTTATTTCACTAAATAATGTTGCATCCATCCATCTGACCGGTGGCATATCAAGAAGCTGATTAAACGGCATGATCATTTTACAGGTGCACCTTGTGCTGGAGCCAATAAATAGCTACTAAAATGTGCCGTTGTCACACAACACAATGACCCAGATGTCTCAAGTTTTGACAGAGCGTGCCATTGGCATGCTGACTACAGGAAGGTCCACCAGAGCTGTTGCAGAGAATTTAAATGTTAATTTTTCTACCATTCATTTTGCCTCCAATGTCATTTATGGTATGGACAGTGAACTCAATTGCAGTTTATCAATGGAAATTAGAATGCAGAGATACCGTGCCATTTATCTGCTGCCATCACCTCATGTTTCAGCATGAAAATGCACGGCACCATGTCACAAGGATCTGTACACAACTCCTGGAAGCTGAACATTCCCCAGTTCTTCCATGGCCTGCATACTCACCAGACATGTCACCCATTGAGCATGTTTGAGATGCTCTGTACCAACAAGTACGACAGCGTGTTCCAGTTCCCGCCAATATCCAGCAACTTTGCACAGTCATTGAAGAGGAGTGGGACAACATTCCACAGGACACAATCAACAGCCTGATCAACTCTATGCGAAGGAGATGTGTCGAGCTGCATGAGGCAAATGGTGGTCACACCAGATACTGACTGGTTATCTGATCCACGCCACAACCTTTCTTTTTAATGTTACTAACAAGTGCATGTTTTTATTCCAGATATAGATTAGGGCCTAATTCATTCATTTCAATTGACTGATTTCCTTAAATGAATTGTAACTCAGTCAAATATTTTATATTGTTGCATTTATATTTTCGTTCAGTATAGATATGTTGTGGTATAGTGTGTCATGTACTGTTTTATTTTGTATGTAATTGTCGCTTGTTTGGACACCAGGAAGAGTAGCAGCAGCTAATGGGGATCAGTAATAAAATACTCCCCACCACCATCGACTCACAAGGGACAAATCTCATGAGGCGCTTCCTTTCCCTTTGTCTTGTCTCTTTGAGCTGAAGGAAGCTAGCTAAGTAACGCTACATCAGAGCCAAGTATTTAGGGGAGAAAACATGTATGGCTCTGCACTACAAATTAGTTCATCCATCCACTTGTATACTTGTCAAACTTTACCCGAAATGTTCGGAGGGCGTCTTCATAGGCCTTTACCAGTGCGGAGTCGTCAGTAGACACAGCTAAAGACACGTTATCCTACATCAAAACAGTAACAACATACTTTACATTTTAACTTCGTAATAATAAGAAAAAGCTAGCTATGGACGTTAGCTATTAACTTTCTCAGTGGTTAACTGGCTCATCATCAGCTTGGTTGAGATTGTAACGTTAGTTAGCTAGTAATTTAACGTTATACGATAAAACCCTTACCTCGACTCTTTCACTTCGGAAAACAATACTTTCATAATATTCATCCATAACTAGCTAGTTGAATTAAACACACGTATTAACTTGTTATATTTTTCGTGACATTAGGCCATTGTCAAGTTTAGTAGCAAACGCTTTGATTGTGCATCGTTCAAAACACCTGGGAACTCGTAAATATCCGACTTCAGTGTGTTCAAGATAACTACAAAGGTGGGAAAATGAGTTTTGAATCGTCATCCAACTTGGAATTCCAAGTAGGAAACTCTGGCATCTGTCTAGAGCACAGACTTGAAGGTCATGATTTGACCACGTTTTTTTCCCGAGTTCACAGTCATCTTGAAAACACAATTATGCTACATTAATGGTGCGTTCAAGACAACTGGGAACTCGGAAAAATACGGGGTCAAATCATGTCGTCAATGATCTTGTCGGAAAGTCAGAGTTCTAGTTGGCCCACAATATTAATTACCGTGTTAGGATAACCACAGTGAGTTCCCCAGGGTGTCTTTCCATGCACCCCTGATGAAGAACGCGAGACCTCTGTATTACCAACTGCAGGTCTACCAAAATTACTTATTTTTTTTAAAGCACGCAATTCCCGCCTTATAATCAGATACCTTTCGGAAATGACTTGGGCAGAAGATTAGAACGTTCCCTTTCATCTGTGACTAGAGTTTCACACCGATATGAGTCCAGAAATTCGGGGCCCAGAAATACTAACGATCAAATATAGGCTAAGCAGTCACATCTATTTGTTAATAACATAATCCGCCGATTTATCAAGGAATTGATCAACTGCTACAAAGTTGACAGTGCATGACATCTTCACCAAGAGAAGAAGAACATCGATAGCCTAGATTGTATTTGTGGACTAGTGTGCTATAATTTGATTTCATCACAACTGCGCTATTCACAGCTCAAGATAAGCCTTTCCAGTCGCTTGACAATTTATGATATAAGCCTATCAAACCTGAACTACACTACTGCAGTATCAAGTAGTGGTTGCTAATTGTCCCCATTGTCTATTTGGTTTACATTAATTTAGCGTGAAACGCGTGATTTCAGAATTGGGAGCAGATCAGGGAACAAATCAGCGAATGTCTCCAAAATGGGCCACACCTGATACTATGTAAAGTGCGACTAGTCTGAATCAATATCAGTCTTCGAGAGTGTAGATATTCAATTGGCCACTAAACGGCGCTCCACGCTAAGAAGAACAACGTTTTATTATAGCCTCACTGCACATACGGCTTTCTGATCACTGTTCTAGCACTCTCATTAGGTACATGTTTAAGCAAACAATGAAAGTTTTGAGCCAATATGACTATTAAAATATGTAGCCCCTAGAGTTGAACAATAACATGAGGTTTATTTAAAAGTTGTATATTTATACAAATTAGTAAGCAGTCTACTTTATCTATATGGATTTCATCTGCAGAGTATCTGCATTATCTGCAGAAATGTGGCTTTTTCAGTACAATGTGAGAGCTTGGTCTTGGTCTCATGACACAATTCAGCATAAGGGGGACAGTACGAGTTGCAACTTGTTACAACACGTTTCAACTTGCAGTTTCCTTGCGATGCAGCACAGAGTCCACTGAGGGGCGACTCGTGGTGAGCAATCTAATGTGAAACCCCACTGTTCTTTCTTACAATCACCATACTGTATAGAACAGGCCTTAAAAACATATAATTGAAAACTGTTCCCGAGAGTATTGGCTAACATATAAACCTATAAGTATTGGATGCTATAGGCCAATGCACATATAATAACAATGTAATAAGCATTCATAGGCCCATACAGTAAGTAGCCTTCAGTATCATGCAACATATGGATTGGAAGAAGTTAGAATTGAGACAAATGGAGTAGCCTAGTTTACCTGTCTGTCTGTAAAGTGAGATTCCGGAACAGATAGGATAACGCGATCCACTAATAGATCCTATGACTGCAGATGCAATTTGCCACGGTGGAACTAGAAGCTAGGTATAGGTGATGAAAGTTCCAGGTAGCTGAGTTCACCGCAGAAATTCGGTCACATTCTAGAAGATAGACGACTTTCAGAAAAAAAAGGTAGGGGAGCAGATACCCCAAGAAAATGTCATTTACATTGGTTTAACTGTCTGGACGCATCTTGGTTACACAGTACAGTACTATGGGCTGCTTGCTGCACGTGGTTTAACAAGAGGGAGGCCAGGTGCTATGGTAACAAACATGGATGGTAACAATGTATCCCTCTCTGCAAACTCCTCTGACTGCGGTGCTATCAACCAACGGACTTTGTCACAATGTTATTTTTGGCATAAAAACAATTGCATTAAGTTTTGTATTCAAAAAATGTAATGGAACAATATAGCTTATGTTAAATTAAACATACTTTCATAGACATGATCACAGTGACGACCCCAATATGAAGAAATACGCAGCAATGGAGAAGCTAAGGAAATTAATTCCGTGGCACACCGTAGAAGTAAACAAATTGATACTGAGCGAGGAAGGTGGGGGATTCTCTGAGACAGCCCACGTGGGTCCCCGAAATGTGTTGGCGTAAACAGCCAATGGTTGAAAAGAGTAGGGATTCCATGTATACCAATGAACAAATCAGGAAAGTAGCGAGTGAGTAACACCACGCCCATGACGAGAGTGGATATAACCATTGAGTTTCGCACGATTGTGTCAGAAACCACTGAGCCACAGACAGGAGAACTATTACAAGGACTTTGCAATTCAACAACGAGCGATTTTACGCTGAAACACTGCAAGTTAACCTATACCATATTGGATTACTTCATTGACACGGACGTTCTGCAAACCTCGATTCGGGAATATACTCATTGGAGATTATCCTGGATATCCTTGTGGATTATACAATTACGGATTTCAATATGACTCTGGAGGAACTCGTTGGATGCAATATCACTGAGAAAAAGTAAGTTCCTTGTACATTTGTCGCTCATAATAGCCGACACCTTGCTGCAACATAGTGTGCATTGAGAATAGATGGTTTGGCAGTGAACCGTGAAGCACATATAGCCTCAGTACTGAATTCACCAGGTGTTAGTAGCCTATTCTCAATTGTGGTGCATAACTAACATAATTTATTTTTCTTGAAGGATGGAGACCGTGAATCAAGCACTAGAAGAGCTGCTGGTGGCAGCGCAGCAACAAGACTGCCTGACTGTGGGAGTCTACGAGTCTGCAAAGCTGATGAATGTGTAAGTACATTATTGACCATTCTATCCTATGATTGACCATTCCATAATATGAGTCAATGGTGCATAGCTGCAAGCATGACGCCCATTGCAAGACTTTTGTCTGCATATGTATCTATATTTGATATACAGAACAGATCATTCATGTACTATTCCCTTTCTTTCTGCAGTGATCCTGACAGTGTTGTGTTGTGTGTTCTGGCGACTGACGAGGATGTCATTCCACTGCAGATTCACTTCACGCTCATCCAAGCCTTCTGTTGCGACAACGACATCAACATACTGCGTGTCTCCGGCATGAGGCGCCTCGCTCAGGTTCTTGGCGAGCCAAGCACCGCTGACAGCAACGGCAACGAGCCCAATGATCTGCACTGCATCCTTGTCACTGTAAGTACATCCTCCTATATTCTTATTTGGATTACATTGAACGGGCAATAGGCTTTATGCATAGTTGTTAATTTTGAATACATCGAAATGATCAAATCATCACAATTTCCTAATTCAAGACATTCCTGACGATATCTCTCCCCCTTTTGCCTACAGAACACCCAGTGCCAATCTCTGAAATGCCAAGCGTTGCAGGATGTCGGCAACTACTGCGAGGAGAGTCGCTGCAAGAACCAATGGGTACCTTACCTGTCCCTGCAGGAGCGCTGAACTAATGACCCTCGCTGAGAAACGTGAAAGCGATGAAAACAAGTGAACAAGTCGTCATTCTTCCAGAATGAGAAAGGCGTTCAAGAAGGGGCATCGTCGACATGCCTGTGTTTGCCTGCCCTGGGCCGCTATCCAGTGACGGAGATGAGCATGCGAAGGTTCCGATGGACAATGCGCATACAACCATGACGCATCTGACCCCGCTCTCTTCCTTCGCGGAAAGGAACTGTGTCGGCGGGAGTGGGGCGTAGGAACGAACTGTAGAGAAATCTCGCTGCTGTTTGCCCAGCCATGTTGGAACAACCGGCGGGGGCGGTTGCATCGCGTGGGAACGGACTTGCAGTTTCGTTATTTGAGAGGAGGGACAAAGCAACTGTATCAATGAGAATACAGACTTGAAACTGAGTTTAACCCTATCCTTTCTGACGTGGAAGTCAGTGTGTTTATGATCAAATGCAATGTGAATGACTGCAATGCTCTACAGTTGGATGTTATGAGTAACAGTGCAATGCAGAAGTCTTCAGAGCAACAATGCCTATGGGTTGTTATTGTGTAAGAGATATCGATAGGGTATTGTGTAAAAGATTTTTGATAGAGTATTCATTCTGGTTACACTCATAGCCAGGTGGCTGCCTGTTAAGAGGGTCAAAAACAATGTAACAATGCCACAATGTTACCATGTATTGATTTATTTGACATTGACACAATTAACTAATGTATTGCCATTATTTAAGTTGAACAGAGTAATATATAACAGTGAAATGCATTGTTGAATAGAATGTTAAACTTATTTGAATAAATGATTGAACTGAAATTGAATTCTCTGAGTGCTTTATTCTATGGGAAAGGGGGGCGTGCAATTATTTGCCGAGGTGTGCTTTGGGTACTGTTTCAGTGTTCTCCAACATTGTTTCTGGTAACCTAGGCCTACTGTACAGTATTGCACATATATGAACTTCACTCCAGCTGGGAATCAATCACACAGTAATTAACAGGCCTATACCTATTGGATTATAAGGAACCAATTCAGAGTATTTTATGTTCACCCGTGTCCTGTCTATAATGTACACATGGAATCAGTAACACTTCCTAAAACAGTCCCAATACTTTACTTATACTTGATGCCATTTCAACTTTACAGCCACGAATGAAAACCTTCATAAGAATGTAGCCTATATACTGTTTTTCCAAGGCTGGAGTTTTAAATGACACCCAGCCTAATGCATATGAACTAATGTCTTGCTATTTCTCACCAAGATGTAGGCTTCACAACACCATTATTAAATGCAATCTTGTACTTTCATACACATTGTTGAGATACACTGTTTACTTTAGGCCAGACAGTAGCTTTCTGATGCTGTGATGCATCCACAGTAGCCTACAGTTTGATATCCAGAGAGCCTTCATCACTCAAATGCCATGCACGGGCAGTTGGAAGCATCTAAGCTCTCAAATCTCGAATCGGTCTACGTAAAGATTGAATCCTTTCACCTGAGTTTCTTGTGCAATTCGTGCAATTCGTGTAAAAAGACAGGTCAAACCTAGTTTCAGTTATGGGTCTTTTGTTGTTTAAAAAGACAAATAGGAACCAACCAAACAGGTGGGCTGTACTGTAGTTTCAAACAGATTTTTCCCTCACAATAGGCCCCCAATGAGACACTAACTGAAAAAAGGATTGCAGCATGGCTCGTGGTATATTCTCCTTCCTTATACTGTTGACGGCACTTATCCTCTTTCAAAACCCCTTGTGCAAACAAACAGAGTGTATCAAGATCTGGGTGTACAGATAGCTGAGGGTGCAGACCCGTCTCCTGGCTTTACTGGTAACTACTTCACATCCTGGTTGGCGGCCAGCACTGTTGTGACACCCTGCCCCGGAACAGACTGTGACTCCATATAGGCCCAGAAATGCAGTATACTTCCTTGACTTGGCAGTTGTCCTGGACCTTTCGTGTGCCTAGGGTACAGCTTAGTCCTAGAACTGGTCACTAACGGCAGTTCACTCAATCTATTGTTGGCCTGTCTGGGACACAGGTAACAGACAGTTGGCTGATCTAGATAAGGCTTAAGGTTTGAACTACGATAGGTTGGTACATCGGAGAGACAAGGGTGCCACTGGGTTGAGCTGTAGCCTAGTAATGATGTTGTAATAGGCAAATAAGTCCAAATCTTCTCTCCAAAAAATTGGACAGAGAGCTGCAATATATAATAAAATAAGCTGCAGAGTGCAGAGGTGGTTTAAGGGGAGGGAAACAAGCTTATCTGGACATCTACAGCCCAAAATCTACATACTGCAGGCTATACTACACTGAGTGTACAAAACATTAAAAACACCTTCCTAATATTGAGTTGCACCCCATTTTGCTCTCAGAACAGCCTCAATTTGTCGGGGCATGGACTTTACAAGGAAAGCGTTCCACAGTTATGCTGGCCCATGTTGCCTCCAATGCTTCCCACAGTTGTGACAAGTTGGCTGGATGTCCTTTGGGTGGTGGACCATTCATGATACATACACATGGGAAAATGTTGAGTGTGAAAAACCCAGTAGCATTGCAGTTCTTGACATACTCATACCGGTGCGCCTGGCACCTACTACCATACCCCGTTCAAAGGTACTTAAATATTTTGTCTTTCCCATTCACCCTCTGAATGGCACACATATACATGCATGTCTCAATTGTTTAGGCTTGAAAATGGTTATTTAACCTGTCTCCTCCCCTTCATCTACACTGATTGAAGTGGATATAACAGGGGACATCAATAATGGTTCATAGCTTTCACCTGGATTCACCTGGTCAGTCTATGTCATGGAAAGAGCAGGTTTTTCTAATGTTTTGCACACTCAGTGTATGTCCTCTGATACACCTTTCATTATACGTATACAGTACATACAGTACCATAAGAAAATGAGGACACACCAACTAATTCAAAGGTTGTTTATTTGTTTTGTTTTTTACTATTTTCTACATTGTAGAATAATATTGAATACATCAAAACGATGAAATAACACATATGGAATCATGTAGAAACCAAAAAAGTGTTAAACAAAGCTAAATATATTTTTTTGTTTTAGAATCTTTTAAGTAGCCACCCTTTGCCTTGATGACAGCTTTGCACACTCTTGACATTCTCTCAACCAGCTTCATCTGGAATGCTTTTCCAATATTCTTGAACGAGTTCCCATATATGCTGAGCACTTGTTGGCTGCTTTTCCTTCACTCTGCGGTCCAGCTCATGCCAAACCATCTCAATTGGGTTGAGGTCGTGTGATTGTGGAGGCCAGGTCATCTGTTGCAGCACTTCATCCCTCTACAATTTGGCCTTATAGCCCTTACACAGCCTGGAGGTGTGTTGGGTCATTGTCTTGTTGAAAAACAAATGATAGTCCCACTAAGCGCAAACCAGATGTGATGGAGTATCGCTACAGAATGCTGTGGTAGCCATTCTGGTTAAGTATGCCTGGAATTCTAAATAAATCACAGACAGTGTCACCAGCAAAGCACCCCCCACATCATCACACCTCCTCCTCCATGCTTCACAGTGGGAACCACACATGTGGAGTGTCACCCAGTCCAGGGCTTCCAGCGACAGTTCCCAGTCCAGGGCTTCCGGCGACAGTTCCCAGTCCAGAGCTTCCGGCGACAGTTCACAGTCCGGAACCTCCTGAGACGGTCCACAGTCCGGAACCTCCTCAGACTGTCCACAGCCCGGAACCTCAGGCGACGGTCAACGGTCTGGAACCTTCAGCGAGGGTCAACGGTCCGGAGCTTCCAAACACGGCGTCCAGTCCAGCTCCATGGCAGGAGCTCTCCTCTGCGCCGATGCCCAGTCCAGATATGGCGTCCAGTCCCGCTCCATGGCGGGAGCCTTCCTCTGCACTGAGGTCCAGGCCAGGGCTGGTGTCCAGTCCCACTCCATGACAGGAGCCTTCCTTGACACCGAGGTCCAGGCCAGGCACATTGTTCAGCCCGGGTCCATGGCTGGATCCACGGGATGAGCGGGTTCTTCGGCCCGCACCAGAGCCGCCCCCGATGCTGCCGGTTCCACGGGATGAGCAGGTTCTTCGCCCCGCACCGAAGTTGCCACCGACACTAATCAACCACCTACCCTCCCCATTTGGTTCCAGGTTTTGCGGCCGGAGTCCGCACCTTTGGGGGGTACTGTCACGCCCTGACCATAGAGAGCCCTTGGTTCTCTATGGTGTTTATGTCAGAGACTGACTAGGGGGGTATTCTAGTTTTCATATTTTTAAGTTGGTGTGCTTGATATGGTTCCCAATTAGAGGCAGAGGGTTATCGTTGTCTCTAATTGGGGATCATATTTAGGGAGCCTTTTTCCACCTGTGTTTTGTGGGATATTGTTTTTGAGTTAGTGTATGTAGCACCTGTGTAGTCACGGTTCGTTGTTTGTTTCTTATTTTGTTTTATAGTTTCACTTTAATCAATTATGTGGAACTGTAATCACGCTGCGCCTTGGTCCTTCTCTACAAACGATCTTGACATGGAGATCATCCGTTCACCTACTCTGCGTCCAACAAAGACACGGCGGTTGGAACCAAAAATCTCAAATTTGGACTCATCAGACCAAAGGACAGATTTCCACCAGTCTAATGTCCATTGTTAGTGTTTCGTGGCTCAAACAATTCTCTTCTTATTGTTTGTGTACTTTAGTAGAGGTTTCTTTGCAGCAATCGACCACGAAGGCCTGATTCACGCAGTCTCCTCTGAACAGTTTATTTATTTATTTGGGCTGCAATATCTGAGGCTGGTAAGTCTAAGGAACTTATCCTCTGCAACAGAGGTAACTCTAGGTCTTCCTTTCCTGTGGCGGTCCTCATGAGAGCCAGTTTCATCATAGCTCTTGATGGTACTTGAATTTTTCCGTATTGACTGACCTTTATGTCTTAAAGTAAGGATAGACTGTCGTTTCTCTTTGCTTATTTGAGCTGTTCTTTCCAATAATATGGACGGCCTTTTACCAAATAGGTTTACCACACCTACCTTGTCACAACACAACTGATTGGCCGAAACGCATTAAGAAGAAAATAAATTCCACAAATGAACTTTTAACAAGGCACACCTGTTAATTGAAATGCATTCCAGGTACATACCTCATGAAGCTGGTAGAGAGAATGCCAAGAGTGTGCAAAGCTGTCATCAAGGCAAAGGGTGGCTACTTTGAATAATCTTTTTTTGAAGAACACTTTTTTGTTTGTTACATGATTTCATGTGTTATTTCATAGTTTTGATGTCTTCACTATTATTCTACAATGTAGAAAATAGTTTTTTTTAAATAAAGAAAAACCCTTGAATGAGTAGATGTGTCCAAACTTCTGACTTTTACTGTACATATGTGCAAATAGTGAACATAGCCTAATCTAAAACCACTGTCACTGCACTTGCAGGTTTCTATCAGTGAGGTTGGGGAATCCTGTCCAGACAAAATAGAACGGGATAGACGGGGAGAGAAAGCGAATCGTGAAAGAAGCCCTAGTAGTAGGTGTGCGGTGGGATCATTGGTCTCACACACACACACACACACACACACTATAATTAGGTCACTATGGCAACCACAGATCAGTGTCCGAGACTAAATAGGCCCCAAACTGGTGTGATAAGGCTTTAGAATAGACTGTGTCATTTATCCCTGCAGCACGTTCTACATGTCGGGAGGAGTTACATGTAACCAA
This sequence comes from Oncorhynchus tshawytscha, assembly GCF_018296145.1. Taxonomy (NCBI): domain Eukaryota; kingdom Metazoa; phylum Chordata; class Actinopteri; order Salmoniformes; family Salmonidae; genus Oncorhynchus; species Oncorhynchus tshawytscha. Next base: position 48,429,795 of record NC_056433.1, on the reverse strand, counting down.
TGATACCATGAACAGGAGCCCTATAGAAGTGGTCCTGTGCGGCTCAGTTGGTAGAGCATGTCGCTTGTGTTGCCAGGGCTGTGGGTTTCGATTCCCATGGGGGACTAGTATGAAAATGAATGTACTCACTGGATAAGAGCATCTACAAAAATGTCAAATGTAATTCTGGGATGGCTTTTGCCATAAACACTTACTCTCTATCAGAAGAGCATGTGGTTTAGAGCGTAAAATGGAATCCAGTGTGTGGGTCCAAGATATACATCATACCTGTGTTCTGGCTGTCCTGCAACCAGACAGACATCAAACAAATGTCACAGAGTTTTCCACGTGTGTGTGTGTGTGTGTGTGTGTGTGTTAGAGAGAGAGAGAGAGAGAGAGAGAGCGCAATATTCTCTCATCTCAACATTTGCAAAAATATTGATTGCCATTTTGTGGACATCATTCCTGGCCATTATTACAGACAGAATTGAATCTCCCTTCTAGCTTTTAAGATGTATTGGAATACATGAGGAAAGCACATGAGAGACTGTATATGTCTCATTCTGTAGACATGTAAGATAAAGATGTTGCACCAGAAAGCAACAATAATCGCTCTGGTAAATCTTAAAACAGAGTTTCATGCATTCCTTAAATAGAAGGCATATTTTTTGTTACAGAGATAGAGGGCTATTTTCGAAGTCTTCATTCTCATAGCATCATGCCCAGATCTATTGCTGCTCTGTTTTTATGGAGTGAGATGGCCACATACACACAATGCAGCTCTGTAAAGTGTGCGTCACATTGCCATAGAAACGGTAAGGGGTAGCCAGAGTATCTTTGCTGGCTCTGTATCAAGTGTTTCTAGTCTATATCTTTGTTAAATAATGAGTACAACCTGAACCAATCACACTTGGCTACTGACATGTATTCTACCACGTATGGGTGTCCTGCGGATTCGTCATTGCTAGGTCCCTGTATTTTGGTGAATCATGTCACATGACCTGGATTTGAACCTTTATTTAAAGAGTTTTCATCAAACTGTCCCCTTTTCTTTTTATGTCGATGGTCCAGCACCATCCTCAGAAAATGTAAATCATTTTGGTGTAACTCTAATTTCTGGAAAAAAAATTCAAATCCAGGTCATGTGACATAAAACAAAGGGTCCTAGTTTCATTTCTTATGTAAAGTTGGATTTGAGACATTGGATGCTTGCATCACAGTCAGGAAGATGATCAGTCGTAGCAAAATTGAGAATTTCTGGTGCTGAGAAATGTGGCAGGTTTTTTGAAGAAAAAATAAATAAATCACGCCAATTATATCCGCGAACGACAACATTATAATACTGTATATTATTTAGAAGGCACTCAGGACAGGGAAACACTCGTTGTTTCCTCTAATGTCACATATTTGTTATTGCTGTTTAATTACACATCATCACCACGACACGGTCTGGTTCAGTCATGAGAAAACGAGAATCTCCTACGATTCCCGCCGAGGTTCTGTGTCGTGCGCGTCCGGCATAGGCAGCGCCGCTGGAATGCAAAGAATGCGGACGAGCGGCGCGTCTTGACGGGAAGTGCGCTCGAGTAGGTTTTTCAAACGGTTCATTTGCATAGCCAGTGTGGCGCTCTTTTCCAGAGCGAAGTCAGGTAGGCAGGCTAAAGACACACTCACGTTCACTTTTGCACACACAATGGAGCTAAATAAAAGATCATTTAACATAAGAGCTTGTATTATAAAATGCAATAAAACAATTCAGTGAAGCAGCAGATGACTGTATGATTGGGAATAATCATGGGTGCAAATGCCATATTTCGTTACCTAATTCAACCGATAATAATAAACACCGAGCTCTGTTGACATAGTTATGCAGCTTTCACTCAACAACTTTTAAGGATTTTACATTTTGTGATCTTCTCTTCAAAGTTGTTTTCGCAGGTCACAAAAAGCAAAATTAGCATGACACGAGCTGAATTAAATGTCAAAGGCTTTGAGAATAAACAGCTTGGTATAAGCACAGTGCAACAGAACAGTGTCATTTCACAGAGATACACATGTTTTCATGAGAAATCTAGAAAAGAACAGGAATTTCAAATACATTGCCAGTGCTTGGTTTGGCTGGAAGCATGTAGAGCACATGGCCAGCAACCTCTGTGTCTTGTTCTTTTTAGCAGTCAAGTGATGGTGTGCTGATAATGGGCCTCTATATGCCTATGTAGATATTCCATTCAAAATCTGCCATTTCCAGCTACAATAGTCAATTACTACATTAACAATGTCTACACTGTATTTCTGATCAATTTGATGTTATTTTAATGGACAAAAAAATGTGTTTTTCTTTCAAAAACAAGGACATTTCTAAGTGACCCCAAATTTTTGAACGGTAGTGTACATTTTTTAACGCTAAGCTATTTTTCTGGAATTTGTCTTTCAGCATAAAAATAACTGAACTTTCCTCCACCAGTGAATCAACAACGGTTAACAAGCAGCACTTTAGGTATTTTGTCTTTGTATGGCCTAATCCTTATGATAATAGATAATGACTACGAAAGCTCAGGATTTGCAGTCAGATTGGTAACTAAATCACCCTGCCTGGTCTAAGTGGTTTGACTGCTACTTACAGGCATGATCATAAATATTTCAGTTATGGACTATCAAATATTACATTATGTTGCAAGTTTTCTCAAATGTTAGAGTGAAAACATTAGGATTGTAAAATGTAACTTTGCCACCTGGCAAACAGGTTAATAACTTGTAGCTACACAATTCCCTTCCATTCATGGTCCCCTTTTTTATGCGCTAAAGGGTCATCACTGAGGAAAGTCTGCAGGATGAGGAGGACCACAAGGCAGGTCCGCCGGAAAAAGTGATGCCACATTTGCCACACGCAGCATTTGCCAAAGCACTTTTGATTTAGTTTAATAAAAAATATTGTCGCCAAAGTAAAAAGAGGGCCAAAGTACTGTTTTTGTAGACCGATTTGCATCACGAATTGTCAACTCTCGCACAATTTATCTGTCTTTCACATCCGAGTTCTTCACATTCGAGTGTTTCTGCAGGCGCTTTGTGTATCTTGACCAATCAGATTCACGGAAATCGCAGGTCGTGTGCGGGCAGGGCACAACCCACAAAGATCGAGGCGCGCTGTCCGCTTTCCTCGGGTATTTATTTAGCAAGAGTGATAATAAATCACTCACGACAGACACAAGCAAAAATTATTTCATAAATGTAGCAGCCTATACACCTAAACATTAGCGATCTGATATGCTGTGTTGCATGGAAACTAGACCATTTTTCAGTCTGATCAACTGTAGGCCACTAACAACAGCAGCTGCATAGTCTAGCCTACTATGCGCCCTGTCCTTCTGGCCAGGGTAAACTTGGGCTGAATACCTAGACTTTTTGAATACAAAATCATTAACTGGAATTAATCAATAAACACAATAGCTGACACAGACTGAGTTACTTTTCAATTAGGCCTACAGTTGCATAGGACAGGACTACAGAATACAAACCTGCATAAAGTAAGCTCAGCGATGTGAGTTTTATTGTCCAATCATGTTGTTTTGGTGTCCACATTACTAACAAACTATCATGGTTCAAACACACCAAGACAGTTGAGAAGAGGGCACGACAAAAACTATTCCCCATCAGGAGACTAAAAAGATTTGGCATGGGTCCTCAGATCCTCAAAAGGTTCTACAGCTGCACCATCAAGAGCATCCTGACGGGTTGCATCACTGCCTGGTATGGCAACTGCTCGGCCTCCGACCGCAAGGCATTACAGAGGGTAGTGCATATGGCCCAGTACATCACCGGGGCCAAGCTTTCTGCCATCCAGGACCTCTATACCAGGCGGTGTCAGAGGAAGGCCTGAGAAATTGTCAAAGACTCCAGCCACCTTAGTCATAGACTGTTTGTTCTCTCTGCTACCTACACGGCAAGCGGTACCGGAGCGTCAAGGTCCAAGAGGCTTCTAAACAGCTTCTACTCCAAACCAAAAGACTCCTGAACATCTAATCAAATGGCTACCCAGACTATTTGCATTGTCCCCTCCTCTTTTACGCTGCTGCTACTCTCTGTTATTATCTATGCATAGTCACTTTATTCACTCTACCTACATATAAAGATGACCTTATTTACCTCGACTAACCGGTGCCTCCACACATTGACTCTGTACCGGTACCCCATGTATATGGCCTCACTATTGTTATTTACTGCTGTTCTTTAATTATTTGTTGTTGTTTTTTCTTACTTTTTAGGTATTTTTCTTAAAACTGCATTGTTGGTTAAGGGCTTGTAATTAAGCATTTCACTCACTATAAGGTGTTGTATTCGGCGCATGTGACAAATAAAATTTGATTTGATTAGATTTTTTTTTATATAGCACAAACAGATCGAAGACCAAGCTAACATTTGGCTGATTGTCAGAACAAAAAGAGTGAAACTTCAATGTACTTGAGGACTACTCTAGAAATGCTTAGTTTGGTACAGGAAACACCTTCCAGCCGGTGTCAATTTTGCTGTTATTCTGGCTGCACGTTTTGATGTGACTGTAAATTAGGCATAGTTGGCTAGCTAGCAAGCAAGGGATAAGAACGTTGCCAGCCAGTATGGCAATGGAACATTTAGAATAAATATCCATGGATACTGAACAAAAAGACTAAACGACTGGGAAGAACGTTGCCAGCCAGTCTCAGGCAAACCGAACCTATAGAACAAACAACCAGCCGGCTTGGGTAGTAACCCTAGATTTGTGTCGGGAATATATCTTGTGGAAGGATGAAATAGTATGAATACATTTATCAAAAATAACGCTTTGAATGAAAATATGTCAATCATTATTTGAATATTTTGGTAACATGTAAAAGTGGTAATGCCCTTGAAGCCGTTGTTTAGAGGATATATTGGCACGGTTTTCATTTGTGCCTGATATCAAAAATTAAAACAAAGTTATGTTGCAAATTCAGCAGGCTATGGTGTGAAATAGGCTTGTGCAGTCCTTATTTTATTACTTATCTTTAATGCCGTCTTTGGCGTGCTTTGGTGTGCTTATCAAATCACAAGCACCCTTTTCCCACTCCTATCGTCCCTTCCTTTCTATCTATGGAACAGCTTGTTGCATTGTGGCTATAGACATTTAATCCATAGAAGGGGTTTGAAACCTCTAACCCTGGCAAATTGACTGGTTAACAGGTTAACAGGTTAACAGGTTAAACTCATGGGTACAGTAGCAATGGCTGCTAGTCTTGACTTTAATGGGAACTACCATCTATGAATTACATGTCTATGGTTGGTTGCGGTTGTCAGTTTGCCTGTCGCAAATTTCAAAATACAATCATACGAAATACACATTGTTTGGAAAGCTAATTATGTCATTACTACATGTGTAATGTAATAGACATTATTTCTTTACACACAAAAAAATATTTTATTAATAAAATATTGAATCAGTCGTCTTCCTTAAATGAAGGGGATGATGACAGAAAGGGAGAGTATGATGGGTATGATGATATCTGATTTAATTGGTGCTCAACCTGCAGCTCAGACACTTAATTCAGGATAAATGGAGTTAGCCCTGAGTTAGCCTGCCCCGGAGCAGGTTAGTTCTGAAGGATTCGTTGCCATAGAAACTTACCTGGCTAAAAGGTGAGCCACTTTCGTGGTACCGGTTATCTCGAGTTGAACTCAGAGTTGACCAAAGTTACCTTGCTAACTCTTCAAACCTGATTCATGGTATAGGGCTCAGCTCCAAATGTTTTTTGAAGGGGTAAGGGGGTGGTCTCTAGACAATTCTATCAGCCAATCAGGCTGTATATGTAAATATATTCAAAAATGTATCCACACGCTAACAGTCGGAATGAGCATTTCAGTGGCCCAAGGAAGCTCGGGGAAATCAATTATAATATTCATATATTAAACATTCACACACAGTGATTTATTAGATTTATTAGTGATGATTTAAAAATAAAATGTCTGCATGGGTGCTTTAAAATATATGTCTGCATGGGTGCTTTAAAATAATATGTCTGCATGGGTGCTTTAAAATAATATGTCTGCATGGGTGCCTTAAGGGTGCTTAATACAGCAGTCCTTCCGTGGTTCTGAGTGCAGAAAAGTAGAGTCAGAGTATTCTAAAGTGTGTAGGATGGGAGAGACTGGCAGGAGACTTGCAAAGGGATACAGCTAAAAAGAGAAGTTTGGTTCTCCCTCGACACAGACAGACAGGCAGAGTTGGAGACATACTCAAGCATAGCCTTACGCCCAGTTTTTCTGACTTTTTTTAATGCTAACTCACACAAAACATAGAGGCTTGATCTGTGTGTGCAGCTGGGATGGCTCCCACCCACCCTACCACTGTGTCTGTCTGCCTGCTAGTCTGTCGGGGGAGGTCTGCAGCAACAGGAAATGTGGATTATAATTAATGGACATTTGTGTAGGGGTTGATACATTTTTCGTAAGGGAAAATCAAGTCTGAAATTTCTAAGTGGAAATTAAAGCCTTTTTAAACCTCAAATACACTACACATAAAAAATGTCCTGCATTGCAGGAATGTTCTCCTGTAACAGGGTGATCAAATTAAGATCCTAAGAGCCTGCGCAGCCTACAGCACCGCTAACCTAGTTTAGTGCCAGACTAGGAGTCTGAGGTCACAGCAAAGCTGCATATAAACAGAAATTAAAAGACACCAGGCGTGTTTTACGACCTCATACCATCCTGCAATCTAGACCAAATCAAACAGGAGCTGCCAATGAATCCAACACTTTAATCTGACTAGGATCAATGCTTTGTTTCAACATTATAAACTGTAGCAGAGTAGCGATAAACTGGGCCTCAATTGCACACTGAAAGGAGGTTTACAGCAGATGCCAGTGAACAGAATATTCTCTCAGCCACTGCTGCATGGCGGTCATATCGGTACTCAGCATTAAGAGAATGGGGTTGAAACTGAAGTGTCAGGAAGTGAAGAAACAATGAGAGTTTATTTCGGTCCAATATTCCCCCCGAGCATGTAACAAGGCGATTATAATGTGGCGCATTGTTGAACTTGGTCTGACAGACTGACTGCGTCTGGAACCGTCCTTGCCCACAGGTTCAAGTTGACTCAAGATACAGAGGCTGCAAGGGCGAGTGGATAGTGTTTCGCTGTCTAGGGCAGGTCCCATAGCAACTATGCCACAGCACACCAAACAGTCAATAAGCATGTTGTTTGACTTTCCCCTGTTAAACCATAGCTATAGTTAAGTCCCCTAGTCCCTCACTGATAAAAGAGCTAAGCATAATGATAATGAACCATGACTAAGCAGCAAGGCAAGTGTGTGAGCAAAACCACAGAACAAACACGTTATTGTCAACTGGCCAGGGTACTTGAGGTCAAATGACCTCAAGCTGTTAAACACGGTAAGATGATATATTTTAAGCGACTGCACAGTGGCAGAGTGATCATCCTATGGTAACTCATGAGGCCAGCGAGACCTTTTGTGATCTTAGCAGAGTCGTGGAATAGGCTTTGGACATGTGACCTCCTTCCAACGAGGTCTCCAAATGACACTGCTTGACCTGACACTTTTGATGCTCTCACATCTCGGCTTATGGGCACTCATAAAATACCCTACCTCCCTCACTGTGTCTGAAGCATCAGTGCCAATGAATCATGGGCTGGCTACCTTTGAAGTAAAATAAAGTGCCATTATTGTTTCGAAGGTGATGGTCGGGGATATTTTAGAAGTGCTTCAACCCCAAAGCCATAAAAACAGCAAAGGTAACTCATAGCGTCAATGGAGAGTGCGAGTGTGTGAACCCTGCGATAATAGGATCTATTGTGCGACAAACACTTCTCACATTGAGAGACAATGCCTTGCTGTGTCTTCCAAGTCACAACAGCCACTCTGCAAAAACGGTGGAAAATGTTTTAGGAGCTGCCCTGAGGGCTCCCGGCCGACACACCGAAAAGCACAATAGCTGTGTTCATGGTCTCTGCACGCAGGCTCTACTGCAAGACAGGGCGGCTGCAGTCTGGAGCCACGCACGCTGAGCCCAGCTGACATCAAGCCAGCCTAGAAAAAAAAATCAACTACAGGAACAGGAGCCCTTTTCTTTCCAGCAAAGCCTTACTCTGCCCCATTTAATGTTGCTGACAGAATTAAATCTGTAAGACTCCAGCTATAAATAGCGGGCTGAGAGGACTATTTTTAGAAGGCTCTGGCTATATTTAAATGTAAAGGGAGTGGTACCCTCTTTAGACTGGGCCTTTTTAGACCAGAGGGATTTTTCAATTGACTCTTCCTTTTTTGAAGAAATTAAATCTTCCATTCAAGGTTATCCCCCCCCTTCACCTCAAATGGCTACAGAGAAATGTGGCGACTCTTTTGTGTGCTGGCGAGTGCTAAATGGGGACTCAGTGCCTGTGAGGTGGCTGGGCCAGTGTAGAGCAGTAGCTCTTAATTACAGACCCACGTCTTAGGGGCCCCCAACCCATCTCCCCAACCTCTCCACCCCATTCCTTAACCCAACCACTCCCCACCCACCAAACTTCTCTTTATTCTGGAACCCAACATCATATTACCCTAATTCACAATCGATTGAACAACAGAGGGACATTTATTAAGGTTTGTCCATCTAATCAGAAGAATAACTAAACTGTTCTACTTTGTGAGGTGAACCTTGCGGTCGTCGTGTGTGTCCTTTCTGTGACTGACGATCCTTCGTGAAGAATATACAGTTTTGCATATGGAGATAATAATATCTCAACCAACAGATGGAAGTTTCAGTTCTCAAACGGAGAAGTCATGTTGCAGCCTATGCTGTGTATTTGCATCTCATGAGCTAGTCATCCTGAATTACTTGAGTTGAGTAAAATCCAGAGTCAAGGGGAGTTTTTGTTGGCCCATGGGGGCCCTCGGGGGGGCAGCCCTCACCACATGACTCAGCGGGGATGCCCAAGGTGTCCATGTAGGTAAACCCTGCTGAAGACAGCGCTTTGCATATTCACTGAGACACAAACCTTAGATTAACAACTGTGTCTGATGGGAATTATCTGTGGGACTTTCATGCTTTGTTAAGATTATAGAGCATTTGATTACGGTATATAACCTCATGTCCTCACACACTCCCATAGGGATCCTGTAACTCATTTACTATGTACCTTTTCAATTATTACGAACAAGAGAGAAGTTAGAGTCAAACCAATGGTAAGCCCAGGATCAGTTTGGGTTGTGTAGCTCATGATGGTTAAAGATAGGACTGGGGAACCATGAGCTGAACTGGAATCAGTTGTTCAAGGTGGGAAAGCAGCATGATCAGCTATCTCCCTACTGAATACCACAACAGGCCTTTTGCAGTATAATTAGACAAACTAATGAGATAAGAATAAACAAATCAGACCTTTTGCATTTAGAATTTGAACAAATCCCCATTTAACCATTGTAATCATATTCAGAAAAGCCCCAAAATGCTTTGTGGTTGTGTTTGTACACTGTACCCTACTGTTTATAATGTGTGTGTGTCAGTTTCTTTCTTCTTTCATCTAAATGGCTGTAAAAAAAATGTTTTTAGCACAGTCATATCTTGGGTGGTCTCGTTAAGTGCGATGTACTGTAGCTGGCTTATTGCCCAGAAACATTTATTACGTTTATTCTTTGCTCCCAATCAATTATTAAAGAAACTGTTGCAAGAGGGGAAAATCATACTTGTCCTGGTCCTGTGTGGCTCAGTTGGTAAAGCATGGTTCTTGCAATGCTAGGGTTGTGGATTTGATTCCCACAGGGGACCAGTATGAAAGTGTATGCTCTCACTACTGTAAGTCACTCTGGATAAGAATGTCTGAGAAAATGAAAATATACAGCAGGCTATTGCAAAACCCAATAGGAAGTGAGTTGAGTACCTACATGGCCACGTATCGCTCACCTGCACAAATGCTGTAGTCCTTTTATGACCTCACCATCCCATAAACATATGCTACTTTGCCTTTTAGGGCGCCAGTTAAATAGGGAATCATGTCATAAAAAAGCCTAATAGAAAGCATGCCCACTTTCCGCTGGGCACAAGCTGGTTGAATTGTTTCAACATCATTTATCAACGTATTGTGACGTGGAATCTACTGTACAAAAGAAAATACATTGGATTTGAAAAAAGTCATAAACGTAAACTGTTGTTTTGAGGGTGACATTTCAACCGCAAGAATATGTCATCATTGTAACCAATCTTCAACATAGACAAACCTTGTATCAACGATGTTGAATTTGTACCTTTGAAACAACGTCAGATCTTCAACGTTATATCCACTATCAAATCAGAAACAATCGTCTGGGCAGCGCCTACACATGCACTTTTTTTTACATGCACTTTTAGTAAAGTTTGATTTGATTTAGTCCCATTCTTTATCTTTGATTATTGGTTGAGATGGCAACGTGAATACAACATATAAATTATTCATTTGTAGACAAACTGGAATTTCTTGACGTGAGGGCCCTTGGCTGACCCATGGCTCCCCATGACAAACACAAGACAATATAACTTTTGCAATATAGTAAATAGCCTATTAACTTGTTGACAAGTTATCAAATGGTATGTTGGATTCACGTCTCCAACTAAACCAAACATCTAAGTTAAAGAATAGGATTAAGCCAGTGGCTCAGATGAAACTATCCTCCATTGTCAACCAAACACAATTCAATCATCTTTTTCTAGTACAGGAAATAGCCTAAAGTTAAGACTATCTTACAAACTAATGTAACAGTATTTATTCACCCTTAAAATGAATAACACATCCATGGCCAAATTTTGACGTTAGCCTACTGCAGGGCTTCCCAAACTCGGTCTTGGGGACCCCAAGGGGTGCATGTTTTTTTGTTTGTTGCCCTAGCACTGCACAGCTGATTCAAATAATCAACTAATCATCAAGCTTTGATCATTTGAATCAGCTGTGTAATATTAGGGCAAAAACCAAAATGTGCACCTCTTGGGATCGCGAGTTTGGGAAACGTTGGCCTACTGTAACTATGAATGTCTTCTTATCTAATCATAAAAAGTGTGCACGCAAAGGTCACAGCTCTGTGGAGACCTTCACAATTGCAATAATAATCTGTGCAGAGTCTTGGAACGGCATTGATCACTTTCACTATGTACTTTTAATGTAATCTCAACTGCAATCCAGGTCATTCGGTTTTGCTATTAGATGAACACAGTGATAACACATTCATTTATTGTATAAATTCCCATTTGAACTTTGTTGTGCTTTTAAATGGTTGAAAGCGTGGTGATAAAACATTTAGATGACAACTCAACCAAAAATCTGACATTGTTTTTCCATTGGAATTTGAATGTGCTTTTAGACAGTTGAAAGCACAGTGATAACACATTGGTAATTCAAAAAACCTCTGGCTGTCTTTTTGAGTGGGTGAATAAAGTTTGAAATCTCACTGATCAACGTCTCAATCAAATATTACCAACATTTCCACTTTTAAATGACATGGTGTGCCCAGTGGGTTGTGATAGGTTTCTTTCCCTAGCAACAGGAAGCTTACTGCAGAAGCCACCTCCTGATTGCCTACTGTTTTGCACTCGCTGCATTATGGGTGAATTGTTTGGTTGTCATTGGTTCTCACAGTTGGAACCATTTCCTCATATTGTTCCTCTGTATTCTAATCATAAAGCCATTTTGAGAACTACATTCAACTACAATTTTGCAGGAGATGTGCAGGACATAGCACGCTAAAAAAAACTCACATCAACAATGAAAATAGATAAATGCTGTTTTGGTTTTGCTTTTGTCCTGTAACTCCAGAGGATGGAGTTGAGGTGACACTCAAAATAATCTGTGGGGTGCAGAAGTCACTGGAAGCCAGTTGGCCTCAACCTCAGGCCTCTGCGACTGAAGATAGGCCATTGTTTGCATTGCCATTTTCTTTGTCTAAAATGGCAGCCTAATTGAAAGGCACCAGTAAAACCAGGGGGAGCCCACAAAGTCATGAGGAGTGCTCGTCTGATCGCCCATCAGCCAATGTTTCAGTGAGAATCAAGGCTTTGTTCGGGTCCTCCGAATCAGAGTGGAGTTGAAAAAAACCTCAAGTGAGGCCAACCTTGATTCACACACAACACACACGCACACATTCTCTCTCTCTCTCTCTCTCTCTCTCTCTCTCTCTCTCTCTCTCTCTCTCTCTGCAGCCACAATCAGGAGTCTGTGGGTGCAGCCACAATCAGGAGTCTGTGGGGGTGTAGTGGGATAGAGTTGGGCAGGGTGGGGTTTGGGTGTACAGTGATACAGAGGCAGCCAGGCTTGGAGAGGGAGTAGTGTGTGTAGGGATTAGCAGTGTAGCTGGAAAGAAAATGCATAAGGACGTGAGTAATGTGAAAGAGACCAAGACGTTTCAGGCAGAGCCACGAGGCTCTGAATTGAGGTATAGCTTTCTCATTGGCATCAGTGTCTTCATTTGTTTAAGTGCTTGTGTGAACTGACTTTTGTATATTTTAAAGAACGAGAAATAAGGAGCACGATAGAGGGTGGAGGGGTGGAACGGTGTGACTAGCCACATAATGTACACACTTAGTCACTGAAATGTGCGTGAAGAAGAGAAAATATGCTTCTAATAGGCCTCTGCTCCCAATGAGCCACAAAGCACTTCACACAAACATACTGTACACAGTCCAAGATACTTGGTGCTTTCCTCACCACAGAGAAGGCACTAACTGTCTGAGCTGTAAATGTGATCATATCCAGAGTGCTGGAGAGTGACTAAAACAACATCATGTGACCTGTACCACTTCACTATGTCGAAAAGACTCACTCTTCTCATTTGCATCTGTGTTCTAATCTAGACGCAGTAATTCATTTTGAACGCAGATCAAAGGCACTGGAGCGTTCCTTCTGATTTCAGTGGTCTTCCCTTACTTAGAGGACTTCCATGCCTTTAGAAGGCGGTCGTTACTCAATGTGCCCTCATGCCTTTGTCACGTGACCTGACATGATAGTGTGTGAGTCAGATGAAATACTATTTACAGCTTTACCCCCAGTTCTAAAGCCTGTAATACTTTGTTCTTAGCGGTGTCTTTGTGAAGGAGTGGATAGCTCTGGCTGGTTTCCTCTTTGGGTAAATGATCGATTCGAGGCCATTTAGTGTTCACAAGGAGAACCTGATAAAAGGTTAACTGCATGACCTTTGCAGTGTGGTTACATATTTAGTGCGCCACACACACACGGACGCACACACACATATCACAAGTTTAGTTTAGTTTATTAGGATCCCCATTAGCTACTGTACATGCAGCAGCTACTCTTCCTGGGGTCCACATAAAATGTACAAATACGGTGCATTCGGAAAGCATTTCCTTTTTCCTCATTTTGTTAAATTACAGGCTTATTCCCCTCATCAATCTACACACAATACCCCATACTGACAATGTGAAAAAAGGTTTTGTGTATCAACAAACAAACAAAAACGGAAATATTACATTTACATAAGTATTCAGACCCTTTGCTATGAGAGTCGAAATTGTTGGGATGTTTTTCAGAGTTTATTGGGAGACCAGGGAGGAGGGAGGGAAAGATGAAGATGAAGATGAAGATCGAGGGAAAGATGAACGGAGCAAAGTACAGAGAGATCCTTGATCAGAGTGCTCAGGATCTTAGACTGGGGCGAAGGTTCACGTTCCAACAGGACAACGACCCTAAGCACACAGCCAAGACAATGCAGGAGTGGCTTCGGGACAAGTCTCTGAATGTCCTTGAGTGGCCCAGCCAGAGCCTGGACTTGAACCCGATCAAACATCTCTGAAGAGACCTGAAAATAGCTGTGCAGCGACACTCCTCATCCAACCTGACAGAGCTTGAGAGGATCTGTAGAGAAGAAAGGGAAAACTCCCCAAATACAGGTGTGTCAATCTTGTAGCATCATACCCAAGAAGACTCAAGGCTGTAATCGCTGCCAAAGGTGCTTCAACAAAGTACTGAGTAAAGAGTCTGAATACTCATGTAAATGTGATATTTCATTTTTATAAATTTGCAAACATTTCTAAAAACCTGTTTTTGCTTTGTCATTATGGGGTGTTGTGTGTAGATTGATGAGGGATTCTTAAAATAAAAATCTGTAACATAGGCTGTAACATAACAAAATGTGAAAAAAGTAAATGGGTCTGAATAGTTTCCGAATGCACTGTACATGACAAAGTACAGAACAGTTATAGACAAGGTCATTAAATTAATAATAATAACACAATATATATATATGTGGTTTGAGTACCGTGAAGAAACCCATAGTGGCATGTCTGGTGGGGTATGTATGTATCTTTCTGAAGTATATGCAAATAGATTATGGTTAGGCATTTTCAACACACAAATGTTTCTTAAAAAAACAAGAAGCGAAGTAGTCAATTTCTCCTCAACGCTCAACCATGAAAGACTATCATGTATGTTGTTGATGTTAGCTCTATGTGTGCACGAAGGCACAACAACACAAATTTCCCATCAGGAGACTAAAAAGATTTGGCATGGGTCCTCAGATCCTCAAAAGGTTCTACAGCTGCACCATCGAGAGCATCCTGACTGGTTGCATCACCGCCTGGTATGGCAACTGCTCGGCCTCCGACCGCAAGGCGCTAAAGAGGGTAGTGCGTACGGCCCGGTACATCACTGGGGCCAAGCTTCCTGCTGTCCAGGATCTCTATACCAAGCGGTGTCAGAGGAAGGCCCTAAAAATTGCCAAAGACTCCAGCCACCCAGTCATAGACTGTTCTCTCTGCTACTGCACGGCAAGCGGTACCGGAGCGCTAAGTCTAGGTCCAAAAGATTCTTAACATCTTAACAGCTTCTACCCCCAAGCCATAAGATTGCTGAAGAGCTAATCAAATGGCTACCATTTGCATTGACCACCCCTTTTTAAAATATTTTATTTTTATTTTTTCCCTGCTGCTACTTGCTGTTTATTGTCTATGCATAGTCACTTTACCCATACCTACACGTACATATTACCTCAATTACCTCGACTAACCTGTACCCCCTGTATATAGCCTAGTTATTGTTATTTATGTTATTTATTGTTATTTGTAACTTTATATATTTTTTTACTTTAGTTTATTTAGTAAATACTTTCTTAACTGTCATTTTTCTTAAAACTGCATTGTTGGTAAAGGGCTTGTAAGTTAGCATTTCACGGTAAGGTCCACCTACACCTGTTGTATTCGGCGCATGTGACAAATCAAATGTGATTTGATTTTGCAGTAATGGTGTCACGCCCTGGCCTTAGTTATCTTTGTTTTCTTTATTATTTTGGTTAGGTCAGGGTGTGACATGGGGGATTTATGTGTTTTGTCTGGTCTAAGGGTTTTGTATGTTTATGGGTGTTTTCTATTCTAGGTGTTTATGTAAGTCTATGGTTGCCTAGATTGGTTCTCAATTAGAGGCAGGGGTTTATCGTTGTCTCTGATTGGGAACCATATTTAGGCAGCCATGTTCTTTGGGTATGTTGTGGGTGGTTGTCTTCTGTCTTTGTCTATGCACCAGATAGGACTGTTTTGTTTTTTCCCCACATTTGTTGTTTTCTATTTTGTAGTGTTCACGTTTATTATCCTTATTAAACATGTTGAACACTAACGATGCTGCATTTTGGTCCTCTTCTCCTTCAACGGAAGAAAACCGTTACAGAACCACCCACCAAATAAAGGACCAAGCGGCGTGGTAACAAGCAGCAGCAGCAGCAGGAGAGGCAGCACTATTTAGAGAAATGGACTTGGGAGGAAATCCTGGACGGAAAAGGACCCTGGGCACAGCCAGGGGAATATCGTCGCCCCAAAGCGGAGCTGGAGGCAGCGAAAGCAGAGAAGCGGCATTATGAGGAGCTAAGACGGCAGAGCGGCGGGAAGCCCGAGAGACAGCCCCAAAAATGTATTGGGCGGGGGCACAGGGAGAGTGTGGCAGAGTCAGGAGTCAGACCTGAGCCAACTCCCCCTGTTTACCGTGAGGAGCCAAGGATGGAATCAGAGCAGTCGGCGAAGTTGAGGTGTGCGTCTGAGAATGTGGAGGAATTATTGGACAAATTGGAGGAGAGTGAATGGAGGGGTGATTATGAGACATTCGAGGAGTTGTTGATAAAATTGGAGGAGAGTGAAGAGAGAGAGCTGTTGGTTTGGCGTAGTATGCACGGCATTCACACTGAGGAGCGTGTTAGCTGTCTGATGCCACATGTGTCAGTTCCTAGTACTCATCCTGAAACAGATGTTAAAGCTCCGGAACAACCTTCACAACCCGGGGTGTTCTGTTCCTGCTCCCCGCACTCGCCCAGAGGTGCGTGTTCCCAGTCCGGTACCACCAGTTCCGGCCCCACGCACCAGGCTTCCTGTGCGTGTCCAGAGCCCAGTACTCCCTGTTCCTCCTCCCCGCACTCGTCCTGAGGTGCGTGTCCTCAGCCCAGTACCACCAGTGCCGGCACCACGCACCAGGCCTACAGTGCGCCTCACCTGTCCAGAGCTGCTAGAGCCTCCCGCCTGTCCAGAGCTGCTACAGCTTCCCGACTGTCCAGAGCTGCTAGAGCCTCCCGCCTGTCCAGAGCTGCTAGAGCCTCCCGCCTGTCCAGAGCTGCTAGAGCCTCCCGCCTGTCCAGAGCTGCTAGAGCCTCCCACCTGTCCAGAGCTGCTAGAGCCTCCCACCTGTCCAGAGCTGCTAGAGCCTCCCGCCTGTCCAGAGCTGCTAGAGCCTCCCGCCCGTCCAGAGCTGCTAGAGCCTCCCGCCTGTCCAGAGCTGACCAGAGCTTTGGCCCTCTCCTTCAACGGAAGAAAACCATTACAAATGGCAAGATGTGCTGCTTTGTTTTGAGCCAGCTGGAACATTGCTAGGTCTTTCTTTGCTGTACCTGACCACATTACCGGGCAGTAACCGAGACAAGACCAGAGCCTGAACTAGTACAGTTTGTCTTTGTGTCAAACACACATCTTTTTTTTACAACAGACATACCTCTCAACCTCTTCACAACAACTTTGTCAATATGACTTGACCATGATAACCGACTACCCAGTGTTACTACAACTTCTTCAACTTGTTCAATGGTCACACCCTTTGTACACAACTAGTTTGAAGTTTTAGGTCTAATAGAACGGTTGGAACCAAATACAATGCTTTTGGTTTTAGATGTATTTAAGACCAGTTTATTGACACTGACTGTAACTCCTTGCTAAGAGTCTCAATGAGCTCACTGGATGTAGGTGCTGATGTGTAGAGTGTGCAATCATCAGCATAGTCATTTTAGCGTCTAGAAAGTGGCAAATCATTTGTAAAAATAGAGAGTAACGGCCCAAGGAAACTGCCCTGATGGATACCACACTGTACATATAGTGTCTGATGTTAGAGAAGCTGCAATTGAAGAATACTCTCTGTTCTATTGGATAAGTTACACTCCAACTATGTGATGGCAATTGATATAAAACAAGTGAAGAGGGGGCTTTTGCCTAGTACTGGTAGCATCCTTATTCATTAGTCTTTGTCCTCTAACAAAGACATCTCACTAGGCCAGGTGTCAACAGAGGAACTCAAGGTGTCTCCTGAACTATTTGACCTATTCTCTAAGACCCAACCATCATGTATGCTGTGAAACTGGACAACTAGTGCTACTGTGTCATTAGTGCGACTTTGACGGCCCCCATTGACTGTAGATGCCAGATGTAACACTGTACACCTTCAGGAGTATAAACCTCAGCCGTTGGTAAGGTTACCTGTCTGGAGTGACATGTCAAGCCCTCAACAATAGCTTTCTTCCTCGTTCCTGATATAATGACATAGTGCCGCACTAACCTGTTGGTTACAGGTTTCCAAACAACCCTCTCGCTCTTTGTCACAGTCAAAGTTCCCCCATTCTGATTGTTAAGTCACCAGACTGTCAACGGCCCTTCCTCTGGAGACACCTACCACTCTGTTCCCTTCCTTTTCCCTCCTCTCTCTGTTTTCCTGAACAAAGAGAGACTAAGGTGGACAAGGTCTCTGTGTTGGGTTTGTTGACGGTGGATGAGGACCGGCCTACCCAGCTGGCCTGACACCTGCTTTGTCCAAGGGCGACGTGTGCTGCAGCCGCCCGCCCTCGTGCTTTATTGGGTGTCAGGGGGTCAGGGTTGGACCTATTCATCAGCATGTTCCCAACTTTCCATGGCCTTCATGGTATACAAACAACAATGCAACTAAACTACTCCACAATTCTAACTCCACAGTGTTCAGTCATGATACTACAAACAAGAGTAGCATAATGAAAAGAGGATTTGAATTGTTGTTATTGCTGGAGATGGGGTGTATCTGTTAGTTAATTGGTTGGTAACTCGGTGAGTTCATGGAAATGACTTTGGTGAGTGGATGAATAAAGCTAGTCCTTCTTAATGTTCCTTGGTTTGCTCATTTACAAATCGCATGTCAAACTGAGACATCTTGCGGTGGCTTCTCACAAGGCTCGTGTCACGCCTGCTCCCGCTCTTCCCCCCTGGCGCTCGAGGGTACCGGGCTCCCCAGTATTACGCACTCCTGCCACCATCATTATGCACACCTGCTTCCCTCGTCGCGTGCATCAGCGATCAATTGGACTCACCTGGACTCAATCACTTGTGTTATTTCCTTCCCTATATCTGTCTGACCCCCCAGCTCTGTTCCCCGCTTCCACATTAATGTTCGTATGTCGTTTTTTTACTTGTGTACTGACGCTGTTCCTGTCTTGTTCCTTGTCTGTTCTTCATTAAATGTTTGACTCCCTGCTTCTCGACTCGATTCTTACAGCTTGTGAATATATCACGGATGAAGCAACAATCTGCGTCATACTACCAAAACTCCGGACACACTGTGTGCTTGTCCAAACTATGCTCATAAATTCGGTTGTTTATGTGTTCAGAGTGTACATTGACTTTCTGAGTAGCCTAAATCCCTTGAATGGTATCAGGAGAGGAAAGCACTGCAGGGCCCCCAAGGTCAGGGGTCAAATCTGTTCATAAAAGACGAATTTGGCACTTTGGAGAGAACAATGCCAACTCCTCCCTGGCACCACCGCCCGCCTCTAATCTCCACAGCAGCGTGTGCCACCATTTACATCACAAAGCTCCAGCAACCCCAGCGTATCCCCCTCCTCCCGTCCGCATTTGCCGCAAGGCTGGCCCAGTCCCTAAAAATAGACACCCTCCCCTGGCGCCCTGACCCTGTCTCACCCACCTCCTCCCCCTTCTCCCTAGTCGACGCCCTCTCCATGCTGTTCCCATTTTCTAGCCAACGAAGGACTGGCGGGTGGTGGGGGATAGATACTCCACTTGGAACTGAACTCATGCTGCTATGATGAGCGTTTGGTTGAGTGAAACCTCTCCAGGCTCGTGGAGTAAATGTTTCAGCCGCTTGCATGAGGTCTGCGGTTGTCGCATGTAAAAACCTCACAGAAGTTGATTGTGTCTATCGGGTACTACTGCATTTGCTTGCTGGTTTTGTTTTCTTTAGTGCATGCAAGCGCTAAAGTACCTTTGTGGAATAAATTAAGTCAAACTCTAAGGGAATGGGAGTTGAAAACAGACATCCTAGATGTTCTCATAGCAGGATCTGAGTGCACTCTGACTCATCCCCACCACAGGCGGGGATACATGCCCAGTCTGAAAGTGTCTGGAAAGCCAGCGCTCCACCCTGTAATAATAACGATGATTGAGCAGGGCACATGAGCCAAACAACTGCACACAGAGTCCCAGAGTAGACACCCACCCACCCGCCCACCAGGCCAGTCAGTGAGACGTCTGATCCCTCTGACTCTCCCCACTGTCTCCCCGCACTCCCCCTGCTCATTCATGGGCTGAGACTACACACAGAGATACAGACACAGACACAAAAACATATGCATGCATGCGCAGACGCTCGCACACACACTACCGAGAGTAACATTTTTGAAATGAATGCCAAGGAAGCTGTGAGTTCAAATGTGAGACAATTCCCTCAAGGGTCAACATAACAAGCCAAACGTCCCACATTCAGCTGCCCCACAGCCCCACAGCATTGCTCACAAAACCAACGCTCTTACTCACTGGTTATCTCACATCACAAACCCACCCCGACTCTCCCTTAGCTTCCTTTGGGTTGGTATAAATAGCTTTTGTCCAAATGTCATAAGACTGTTGGGAAAGAGAGTCTCCTTCGAAATCTCTATACAAACGTCAAACCCCAAGAAGAAATACAAAGTTCCAGGCGATGGTTTTGCTCTGGTCTTAGTTATACAGCCAAAATGTCTAGCGCTTCTGTGCTCAAATTTAATGTCAGGGTCGAAGACAAAATGCATTGTCGCACAATGTCTTTGGTACGAGGTAAAACGAAAATAGGGGATTGGTGAGTTTAGCCGCCCCTGCAGCAGTAAACCTAACAATCCAACATGATAATTATATGTGTGGAAGAAAAATGTTCGAGACAGTGTGCGCACAGTATGTTTTTCCTGTATGTGCATAACAAACACTGACAAACATGTACATCTGTGAATTCCTGTCCTTGAGTGTTGCAGTGAGATAGTATTACATTTCACTCCCTTTTTGCATTGAATTGACCAATTAATGATGCTAGTTAGCTACTACTACTATGGACCTATGAGTTCAACTAAGAAGATACCCTAAGCCATAGGTCTGAAACATGAGGCATGGGGGCCATTTCTGGCCCCCACTTGATTTAATGTGTCCTACACTAGTTCTCACATCACTTGTGTAATACCCTGTTAAACCAAGTATTAGAAACACTACATTTTCACCTTTTTTGGAATTGCATTACAATTGTGTTGCTTTCATGTTTCAACTTCAAAGAAGCGTTTATGTCAATAATTTAAGAATCACGTTGAGTTCTTTGATGTACCATCCACTTAATTATTTCCATATATTGTGATTGATTGCATTGATGTGAACTAAAGTAACCTGGTTTGGTTTAGCCAATTAGAAGCCTTTGTTAAGTTTTTGGGCCAATCGTGTGAACTCTGGGTTTGCTGTAGCACGGGACTTTGGAGGCACTGGAAGGCATGATTCTGCTCGAGATGTAAGGAGAAAAGAGACAACACTATTTGTTGTTGAGCTTAAAACATTTACATCGGAAGAGATTCCGAATTGCATTTAGCAAAACGGACTGTTGCTTGGGTTTCCATTCATTTTGGTGAATTATTCATTATACCTTAATTTGAGCTCCAACGTGCACACAAACTTTAGCTTGCAAGCTTGCTAGGTCGAACAGTGTCAATGACTGAGTTTTATAAGAGTGGACTCTAATACCCTGGGTTTTTCTATTTTTATTGCCATACACTGTAATTGATTGTATTGTGTAACTGATCATTTGTCCAATTGGGAGAAAATTCTGTCAATTTTTGTCAATATTCTACACAAAATATTCTGTGATGTCAAAATGGAAGAACAATTACAACATTTGTAAAACAATTATGAAAAACAAAACACTAATATATCTTGATTAGATAAGTATTCAACCCCCTGAGTCAATACATGTCAGAATCACTTTTTGCAGAGATTACAGCTGTGAGTCTTTCAGGATAAATCTCCAAGAGCGTTCCACATCTGGATTGTGCAACGTTTTCTCATTATTCATTTCAAAATCCTTCAAGCTCTGTCATATTGGTTGTTGATCATTGCTAGACAACAATGTTCAGGTCTTGCCATAGATTTTCAAACAGATTTAAGTCAAAACGGTAACTCGGCTACTCTTCTTGGTAAGCAACCAGTGTGTAGATTTTGTGTTTTAGGTTATTGTCCTGCTGAAAGTGGAATTCAGGACGAACCAGGTTTTCCTCTAGGATTTTCTCTGTGCTTAGCCCCATTCAGTTTATTTATATCCTGAAAAACTGTCCAGTCCTTAACAATTACAAACAAACCCATAACATGATGCAGCCCCACTACGCTTGAAAACATGGAGAGTGGTGCTCAGTACTGTGTTGTATTGTATTTTCCCCAAACACAAATCTTTGTATTCAGGACAAAAAGTTAACTGCTTTGCCACGTTTTTTTGCAGTAATACTTTAGTGCCTTGTTGTAAACAGAATGCATGTTTTGGAATATTTTTTATTCTATACAGGCTTCCTTCATTTTACTCTATCAATTAGGTTAGTATTGTGGAGTAACTACAATGTTTTTATATCCAGCCTCAGTTTTCTCCCATCACAGTCATTAAACTATGTAACTGTTTTGAAAGTCACCATTGGCCTCATGGTGAAATCCCTGAGTGGTTTCCTTCCTCTCTGGCAACTAAGTTTGAAGGATGCTTGTGTCTTTGTAGTGACTGGGTGTATTGATACACCGTCCAAAGTGTAATTAATAACTTCACCATGCTCAAAGGGATATTCAATGTCTTCTTTTATTATTTTTACCCAGCTACCAATAAGGTGCCCTTCTTTGCGAGGGATGAAACACCCCCCGTTCTTTGTGGTTGAATCTGTGTTTGAAATTCACTGCTCGACTGAGGGATCTTACAGATAATTGTATGTGTGGGGTACAGAGATGAGGTGGTCATTAAAAAATCATGTTAAACACTATTATTGCACCCAGAGTCCTTATTGCAACTTATGTGACTTGGTAAATACATTTTTACTTCTGATCTTATTTAGGCTTGCCATAACAAAGGGGTTGAATACTTATACGTCCTACCTATATGTACATAGCTTCCTCAATTATTTTGTACCCCTCCACAGCAACTCAGTACCTGTACTCCTTGTATATAGGCATGATATTTGTATTCGTTATTGTTATTAGTTATTCACTGTGTATTTATTCCTTGTGTTACTATTTAAAATATATTCTTTATCTTTATCTATAACGCTGCACTGTTGGAAAAGGACCCGTAAGTAAGCATTTCAATGTTAGTCTACACCTGTTGTTTATGAAGCATGTGACAAATACAATTTGATTTGATTTGGTGAAACGTTGGGCTCAACCAGGAGGATCCTCTTACCTAGGTTTAGGTGGGATGAGAGGGGTTTATGCGAGGTCATGTTCCACAGATCCCACCCTCCCCTTGCTGGTTTACCACTACTGTCACCGTAACGCCGGCCCATTGGCGCCCATTCTACAGCAGGATGGTTCCACGAAGGCAAAAGGAACTGCTTTGTGCCTTCACTGTGGCCCTGGCTGTCAGGCGGTCACAAGGGTTAATAAGCCAGGCATAACGGGAGCCTACATGTGGCGCCCCGAGTGTTGAGGAAGCTACTCTGAAAATATAGTTTACCAAGCTACCAATTACTTCGCAGTGAAAGAAGTTAAGCTACACAAAAGGTACCTTTATGAAAAATATAGTTTACTTCACTAAAGTTACTTTAAAAGTAGTTAACTACACCGCTACATGGCATAAAAGTAAATAACTACAGAAAACACTACAAAGATTTGTATTTAGTTCAACTACCACCAAGTTACTGCAAAATGTCGCTAAATTACTGGTTGAACTACATGTAGTTCACTACTCCCCAACACTGGGCACTGCACTGTAGAGATTCATACCCAGCCCCAGCAGAGGCACTGCTGTGTCTCATTACTGTGTCTCATTGCTGTGTCTCATTGCTGTGTCTCATTACTGTGTCTCATTGCTGTGTCTCATTACTGTGTCTCATTGCTGTGTCTCATTGCTGTGTCTCATTGCTGTGTCTCATCACTGGGTAACTACTACAGCCCCTTATTATTTTCTTATTTTTGGGAATATTTCAATTATGTCAACATTTTATATCTATGTTTGGGGGATTGAACACTGGTGGCAGTCTGTGCATACATTGCGTATTCCTGTATGTGCAAAGTACAATATCTAAGTAAGTGCAAGCGATTTGTTGCAAAAGTACTTTATTCAAACATATAAAAAATAATGATGATTTTAACTTTTATATTTAGTGCAAAAGTTGAACAAAAGAAAAATGGATGGAAAATGCCCACCGTAACAATGTCTATAATCTAATAAAGTATTGGCTTTAAGGGGAGTGGCCAAAGGTTGTGAACTTCAGAGCCCCTTACCCCCTTCACACCCCTCCCACTGACAGTGGAACAGGTCAGCAGTTCAGGTCAGCCAGCCCTGGGACCCTGAGGAAGACAGAGAGAGAGAGAGAGAGATTACAGATCAGTGGGCCTCATTTCCCCTCTTTCTACAGATTTGACCTGATTCGGCCAGCTTTCACAGCGCTGGGAGTGACCCAGTAACTCTCACACAGAGACGCTGCCTCTGGCTCTGTGTGTGTTGTTTGCGTGTATGTAGGGGTCCCTGCTGCTCGGTTCACAGTCTAGGCTGCCTGCTTGCTGACTCGCTCCGATGCACACCACGCTGACACAGCTGGTGGGGTGGGAGTTGGGGGGTGGGGACAGAGGGGACAGTTTTGATTAAACAAACGTCCCTGTGCAGAGTCCCCCCCACACCTCCACCCTCCAACCCAGACCACTCCAGTTGCTAGGCAATGTTAGCTTGCAGGCGACCTACTTCAAAAACCACTTGCCTGTCTGTCCTGGTTTCCTCACAAAGTAAAGTTGATTTGCCTCTCCTTCCCTTCAGTTTTATGGTCATTTCAATTTGCCTCAAGCCGATGACGTACTTGCATAAACATTGTGAAAGAAACAAGTCGTTATTGGGGGTGAAATTCAAAAACCAAATTGTCATCATGCCCAGGAGAATTCCCGTTAAGCACAGCGTGAGTGTCCTGAAAGATTTCAGAAGAGAGCGCATAGGAAGCCTCTTCATGGCCTAATTCAGATTCTCAGGGAAATACAGTGGATTTACTATGAGAGCTGTATCTATCTTCAAAATGACCCCAATTCCACACAATTTGAACATACTTTAAATTTGGATAACAATTGATCATCAGAAGTATCTATGCATTTTAAAACATATTGTTTGACAAACGTGCGACATGCATAGTAGATACACTTGCCATATCATTTTCAAATTCATTGGTGCAGTATTGTTGGTGCACCACATTGGCAAACAATGCCCTTCCCAGACTAACAGAGAGACAACTTTGTTGTGCAGACAAGATAGAAACCACGTCAGTTACTTGCTATGTTACGCTAATCCCCCATGCCTCAGTAAAGTTGAACAGGAGTGTGTGTAAGCATGCTAGGCGTACCTATGAGAGTGGGAGAGATGACGAACTCCCTCCCTCCCTCCCCGTGTCTCAAAAAACAAGACCAATACGCTCTGCTGGATGGCCGCAACCAAGACACAGGCTTAGTGAGAGGAGAACAGATCTTAAGCAGGATTCCACAGTCATAATGTCAGAAATGTGTCGGTTAGAATTCGAGGCCTATACTTCCACGGAATGCAGACTGGAAAACATTGATGAGGAATTACAAAACTGTTGGTGTTATCACATTCTTGCCTGCATACTGCACATTCCAAAGTCAGTGGTAATGAGAGGTATGTGGGAGTGTGGACAACACCCAGAAAATGTTTCATGGCCTTTAAACCAGCTGCATGTGATGTTGCTAGGGTACTTAGATGAAAGCAAAGTCCATTTATAGCCTGTGTGTGTTTGATGACTTACTGGTTCCAAACCTAATGACGCGATCTGCTCCGTTAAAAATGCTTAATGTTCGGTTGACGGCTGCAGCAAAAGAAATGAAAAGCTAACAGATTACAATTCTCTGTGGGGGATAGTTACTTCCAAATAGACCTATGGAATTTTCTTGAAGTGGTTGAATAGGAAGGAAAGTTTTTTTCAGAAGGGAGAGTGCGTTGTTCCTGAATAAAAAGCATGGTGGCTGACTGTAAGGTCAGGTTGCAGAATGTCTGTCTGCAGCCTGGTTCCCCAATGCAAATCATCTATGTATGGGTCAAACCCTTTCAGCTGATCAAAAAGCGTTCGGGTATGCAATAATGTCACTAATCTAGCTATTTGCAAGTATTTGCACGACTTTGCATAGAAAATAATATACGGTACATTGGACATGTTGGTCCCTGACCCCTCGTCTCATCCCCTCCCCCCTCTCCTCCCCCCTCCCCATCTGTCTGTATCCCTCTGTTTGTTCCAGGTTCAAATTTGTGCTTAGTCTTGACTCTTCCCGTCTCTCCCTGTCTCATTTCTCTCGCTCCCTCCTACTTGCCGGCCCATTCCACGGTGGCACGCCCCAGTCTCAGTCTGCTTGGAGAGGAAAAGAAAGGTTGGAAAAGGAGGGAGGGAGGCTGGAGTAGTTCTGAGTCACAGAGGGAAAACCCAAATACATGTGCCAAGACAGGTTGGGGGAAAGTCTTCCCAGACAGTCTAAAGAGGAGAAAGAGAGGGAGAGAGGTAGAGAGAGAAAGGTAGGCAGGGAGAGGTAGAGAGAGAGAGAGAGAGAGGTAGGCAGGGAGAGAGAGAGAGAGAGAGAGAGAGAGGTAGGCAGGGAGAGGTAGAGAGAGAGAGAGAGAGAGAGAGAGAGAGAGAGAGAGAGAGAGAGGTAGGCAGGAGAGGTAGAGAGAGAGAGAGAGAGAGGGGGTAGGCAGGGAGAGGTAGAGAGAGAGAGAGAGGTAGGCAGGGAGAGGTAGAGAGAGAGAGAGAGGTAGGCAGGGAGAGATAGAGAGAGAGAGAGAGAGAGAGAGAGAGAGAGAGGTAGGCAGGGAGAGGTAGAGAGAGAGAGAGAGAGAGAGAGAGAGAGAGAGGCAGGGAGAGGTAGAGAGAGAGAGTGAGAGATTCAGATTCAGAGCATTCAGACCAGACTATCTTTGCTTTAATCAAACAGGTGGCTGGGAACGTCTTTCCTCCCTCCCTCACTGTCTCAAGACTACACAGACAGGCAGACTTTTATAGACTAGACAGTATGACTCAATCTTTATCAAATGAACTAAGAGTCTGACACTGAGAGACACTGAGATATTTCTTCCCAGGCCATGCCATATTTGTACATTTGTACAGTTTATACCCAAGTCACAGAGTACAGTTTCTTATTTTATCCCTGCAGCTTCTGCTACTATTCAAAGGTGCAGAACAAAGGTATATCAAGCAGCAGACTGCAGGGTCTGAATACTGTCTAGCCTGTGCCATATCAGATGACTATCATGAAGCTAGCACCTCAAAAAGCCCTTCAGATAAAATACTATAAAAATTAGATCTGGCAGTTTCTCTAATAAAGTGGCCAAGTGTTTGATGACATAAATCTTAAAGAGAATGAATCAATCCCACAGGCAATGGCTGTATCACGCGTAGTGAAAAGAATCATTACATTTTCAACAAAACCACAATTTTGTTTCTCTCTTAGCAGTAGATATTATGCAATGCAATACCTTGTGGACTCATGATTCATGTCAGCTATGCGATGTGATCATCATGGGCAAAAATTACCAATCCTCAATAATCCACTCAAACTGTGTAAAAATAGCACTCATCTATGTCCACAATAGTACTAAGTGGAAACGGAGATGGGATGACCTAAAATGTCATGTTTTCATCCTCATTCAGGTAGCGGTGTGTGTGTGCGTGTGTGTGTGTGTGTGTGTGTCTGCCTGGGTTTGTGTTCCTGCCTGCCTGCATGTGTGAGTTTATAAAGTGAATCCAAGCCCACAGTGTTTAACCTCAACCCAGACTTTTCCCGAGGCATCACGACTATAAACACAAACATATTTCCACCTGTTCCTTATCAACTTGTTATGGGCGCCTTTGAACTTCTTCTCTCATATCGCTCCAGCCGCGCACCTCTCATGGAGTCCGACTCATAGCTACCATCCCCAGCCATCTTAGACAGTTTAGCTGCAATGATGATACACAAGGGTCTGGATGTTGATTGAATGGCGTGGGTCATATGCAAGATCTAGGATGAGAGGTCCCTAAAAATGACTCACAACCCCAAACGTTTGACTGACTCAGACAGAAGATGCACATCGTACCCATTTCAGGACAACAGCATTTATCATTTATGGGCCCGGAGAGTAAAAAGAGAGGAGAGGCTTTCAAGAGAAAGCTATTTAGTGGTAGATTCAACCACAAGAAGTGAAAACGGCGGACTCACTTAAAACAATTGTTTTGGCTTCGTTACTGTAACAAAATAAATCACCCGTAATTGTAGCTGCATGTGGAATGGTACGCTCCAAGTTCCAGACAAATATGTGGCACTTACTCAGCCTCAGCTTGTAAGACTTCCAGAAGTGTCAACTAATATCATTCCTTAAAAAAACAGAACACACAACAGGGCATGAGTGAAGAGTGTGTGACTAAACTCAGGTCTCATGAATAAACTTTCATCCACGCTTGAGCGACAACGACTTCCACTTCTCAAGGCACATGATCATCCTTCTGATTAGACGATGAAATGTTGTATTGAGTTGAGTAATTCATGGCATAAGTAATGCAAATTCAAGTAATGCAAATTCAAGTAATGCTAATTCAAGTAATGCTAATTCAAGTAATGCTAATTCAAGTAATGCTAGTGTGGGACAATAGTTTACTGTGCCTAGTATTACAGCTAACACCGACATATGTCCCTGTCTGTCCCCACTTTGCTTCCTCTGTACTCGCTGTGCTTCCTCTGTCCCCGCTGTGCTTCCTCTGTCCCCACTCAGAGGTTGAACTGTCTCAGTCTTCATTGAACTGCCCTCTGGAGTAGGAGGGGGAATTATGGTCCCCGTAGGCTAAGAAACTAGTCAAACACACACACACACACCGGTCTGGCTTTACATACTCTGAGCCGCTGCTTACACACATACAATATGTGCACAGACACACCACTGACATATGAAGACACACACCGACTCAGATGCAGACACAGATAAACTCACCATAGTCTGTACTCTGCACAACAGCACACATTGCTGACAACTTACTGGAATTGGATACGTGCCAACTCGTGTCAGCACACTCATCTTTCTTCCACTTTTTTTGTTTTGCCTTCGCTGGAGTAAGCAAGAAAAGGACCACATGGAAATATATCACATGTTGTAGTTTAAAGCTCAGTGACTGTGTGCGTGTGTGTGTGTCCATTTGTGTGTATGTGTTTGTGCACGCAGCCTTATGTGACTGCACATGCTGAGATGGGCAGTTTTTTCTATTGGAAATAGGAATTTGAATTTACTTCTGAGTATTTTGTAGTTTGTATTAAACTGGGCTCAACTACACTTCTATGTATTTTGTGAAAACATACTTTCGAGAGCTGGATTTTTTTTATAGCGGTTCACCGTTTTGTTGCCCCCTTTCACCCTGCTGTTCGTAAAATACAAAATACAGTTGAAGTCGGAAGTTTACATACACTTAGGTTGGAGTCATTAAAACTGTTTTTTCAACCGCTCTACAAATGTCTTGTTAACAAACTAAAGTGTTGGCAAGTCAGTTAGGACATCTACTTTGTGCATGACACAAGTCATTTTTCCAACAATTGTTTACAGACAGATTATTTAATTTATAATTCACTGTATCACAATTCCGGTGGGTCAGAAGTTTACATACACTAAGTTCACTGTGCCTTTAAACAGCTTGGAAAATTAAAAAAAATGATGTCTATGCTTTAGAAGCTTCTGATAGGCTAATTGACATAATTTGATTCAATTGGAGGTGTACCTATGGATGTATTTCAAGGCCTACCTTCAAACTCAGTGCCTCTTTGCTTTACATCATGGGAAAATCAAAAGAAATCAGCCAAGACCTCAGAAAAAAAATTGTAGTCTGGTTCATCCTTGTGAGTAATTTTCAAATGCCTGAAGGTACCACATTCATCTGTATAAACAACAGTACAGTTGTACAACAGTATAAACACCATGGGACCACGCAGCTGTCCTACCATTCAGGAAGGAGACACGTTCTGTCTCCTAGAGATGAACGTACTGTGGTGCAAAAATTGCAAATCAATCCCGGAACAACAGCAAAGGACCTTGTGACGATGCTGGAGGAAACAGGTACACAAGTATCTATATCCACAATAAAACGAGTCCTATATCGACATAACCTGAAAGGCTGCTCAGCAAGGAAGAAGCCACTGCTCCAAAACCACCATAAAAAAAGCCAGACTACGGTTTGCAACTGCACATGGGGACAAATATCGTACTTTTGGGAGAAATATCCTCTGGTCTGATGAAACAAAAATAGAACTGTTTGACCACAATGACCATTGTTATGTTTGGAGGGGGAGCCTTGCAAGCCGAAGAACACCATCCCAACCGTGAAGCACGGGGGTGGCAGCATCATGTTGTGGGGGTGCTTTGCTGCAGGAGGGACTGGTTACTTCACAAAATAGATGGCACCATGAGGAAAGAAATGTATGTGGATATATTGAACCAACATCTCAAGACATCAGTCAGGAAGTTAAAGCTTGGTTGGAAATGGGTCTTCCAAATGGACAATGACCCCACGCATACTTTCAAAGTTGTGGGAAAATGGCTTAATGACAACAAAGTCAAGGTATTGAATTGGCCATCACAAAGCCCTGACCTCAGTCTTATAGAAAATGTGTGTGCAGAACTGAAAAAGCGTGTGCGAGCAAGGAGGCCTAAAACCTGACTCAGTTACACCACCTCTGTCAGGAGGAATAGTTCAAAATCCACCCAACTTATTGTAGGAAGCTTGTGGAAGGATACTTGAAAAATGTGACCCAAGTTAAACAATTTAAAGTCACTGCTACCAAATTCTAATTGAGTGTATGTAAGCTTCTGACCCACTGGGAATGTGATGAAAGAAATAAAAGCTGAAATAAATCATTCTTTCTACTATGATTCTGACATTTCACATTCTTAAAATACAGCGGTGATCCTAACTGCCCTAAAACAGGGAATATTTACTAGGATTAAATGTCAGGAATTGTGAAAAACTGAGTTTTGAAATGTATTTGGCTAAGGTGTATGTAAACTTCCAACTTCAACTGTATAATGTAAATGAAGTATTATGTATATTTTTTTATACATTGATCTTCATGGTATTTTGTAATTGTATTTTGTAATTTTTGCCCATTCCTGCACCTGTGCACAATCAAAAGCACTCTGAAAAGGAAATACAGATGTAGGATCTTAATTTGAGCTAGCTTGCAACAGCACAAAAATAATCCTGCAGTAACAATAATTTAGAATAATTTTGTGGATTATAATTAATTGTCATTTTTTAAAGGGGTTGATCATTTTTTGTTCGGGCAAATCAAGTCTGACATTTTAAAGTGGATTTTAAATCATTTTAAAATATTGACTACATTCAAGTCTGCATCTCCTGCTGTGCAGGAAAATTCTCACAACGAAAGAGTGATCAAATTAAGTTACAGAGCGACACAAGGCAACAAACACTTTGGCTAGAATGATGACTACACATGTTGCATGATGATTTATAAGTGATGTCCTTCACCGCGTCACACACATATGCTTATGCATGCATTCACAAACAAAACCACAGTGCAGGTGCACTACTAGTAAACACATAATTTACTCCGTCTAAGAGACTAGGGGCTCTATCCAATCTGTATCTCTGAAGTGTTACAGATTGCACAATGGAAATGTAAAGGTCATTTCCAATTGACACATGAATGCAGTCTCCGCTCACATGGAAACGTTGCCTTTTAAATATCAATCACACTGTAACGCTGAACTTCTGCCATCCAAATTGAATAGAGCTTTGGGTCTGGGTAATTGGCTTTGTAATAAACCCATAAGTATTATGTTATGGATCATTGACTTATGAAAATGACCTACCTGCTAAAAGAAACCTATACCATGATGTTAGGGTTTGAACTATCAAAGACAATCTACCTTCTGCTGGGTCTCAGAGTCTCAAAAGAAATCTCTCGTTTGAATAGTAAAAGAGTCCTTTTGATGAATAACCAGTTAGGGTGGTAGCAGGGAGCATGATGGGCATGGGTGGCTAATATCTCTCCCTACACAACTGGCACTAATAGAAACTCCCTTTTCTATTCTTCAGTGGATTCTAAACAATTATTCGGTGAACTTTAGCACGTTGACAACTGGGAGGTAACCAGAGGACATGCTACTGGAGGTTGTTAGCCAAAGGCTGGCGTGAGCTACAAGTCAAACACATGAGGAGGTATGCTTTGTGCTCTGTCCTAATGCCAAGGTGTGCGTGCTTTGGTTAGGCTGTTCTACACACGCAATAGAATAACTAGACGCGGCAAAAGCAACCACTGTGCCAACACTCCATTCTAATCCTACCGGTCCGACTACTGATACCACTATTAAAATAATATAAATACTACGACAACAACAATTACTACCACTACTACTACTTCTACTATTACAACTGTTGCTAATACTGCTATAACAACAACAACCACCCAAGCTTCTGTAAAATACTTTGCTTGTCTTATGAAGTTACTTTTGTGATGCATTTTCCTATGAATACTCCCTTTGTTAAAGCGACATTACAGCTATCATGACAGTGATTCCTATTCCTACTAATTGAACACTACTTCAATGCATTGGTCCCACAGCTAACTACTTTTCAATGGATGTGTGTGTGTGTGTGTGTGTGTGTGTGTGTGTGTGTGTGTGTGTGTGTGTGTGTGTGTGTGTGTGTGTGTGTGTGTGTGTGTGTGTGTGTGTGTGTGTGTGTGTGTGTGTGAGATGGACAGACACTGGAGGATGGGTTCACTAGTGATGGCTGTGTGGTGAGCAGGGCCGGACAGGGCCAGACCCAGGCCAGTCAGGGTGAGGGTCCAAACCAGGACAGTGCTTTGTGTTCACTGACACTCGCACACACATCTCACTCACTCACTCTCCGCCTGGATAACTAGCATTTGGACAGACCAAGAGATGGATGGAAAGAGAAAGAGAGGTAGGAGAAAGAGAGAAATAATTGAGTGTTCCCAAGCTGATTAAGTGAGAGAGGGTAAAACAGAAAGAATAAAGAGAGTGAGTAAGAAAGCGTCAGAAAGAGAAAGAAAGAGAGAGTGATAGACAGAGAGAGAGAGAGAGAGAGACGGAACGAGACATGGGAGAGATAGAGGCACATTTCCTGCTTATATCTAACTCAGCCGAGCATGAGACAAAGCCACTTCCTGTGTCTGAAACAGCCGTCATGCTTCACTTCCCCCACTTTGGAAGGCAGCACTTTGTACCCCTGACATAAATACGCATGCAGGTCAACAAATGGCATTATTTTCATTGTCTAATCTTCAGTCAAAGTCCAAATGCCGTTGTCTGCAATTCATAATTTCAAACCAAACAAAGTCATGCCGAGACAATCAATGAAAAATGAAACGTCATTTTCCACATCTAAACGTTGTCATGCTGCCTTGTATGGTTATTGTTAGTAAAGCAAGACACCTATTGATATTGATGGTGACGTGCAATACCGTCATGGGAATATTAAGTGTGTAATCAAGGTCTCAGGTTGTCATACAGGATGGCCTGCTCTTAACTGCATCAAGGAAACCTTTGACGCAAATGCATGTAAAACATTTCCCATGTGCACACACTATAATGCCAATACAATGTTCTCTCTCTTGCAGGACAAATGTCAGAGCCGGCTGAGTCAACAGTGGGAATATCCTGCAGTATCGAGTGTGTTTGTGTGTCTGCATGTGGGTATGTGTTTGTGTCAGGTGTGCATGTGTGTGTGCAATATGTGTGTGTGGGGGGGTGCACGTGTTCCATGCGTGCCTGAGTGCGGGTGTGTGCGTGTAAGTGTGTGAGGAGGATACTGTTTATTGACTCAACGCTCC
This sequence comes from Oncorhynchus tshawytscha, assembly GCF_018296145.1. Lineage (NCBI taxonomy): Eukaryota > Metazoa > Chordata > Actinopteri > Salmoniformes > Salmonidae > Oncorhynchus > Oncorhynchus tshawytscha. The sequence continues at coordinate 48,396,270 of NC_056433.1, read as the reverse complement.
TCTCAATGAATCATGTTGCCTGGATTCATGGGAGTAGACACAGGATCAACCAGCGCAGCAGCGCTCCTTTGGTTGGGACACACGTGTACAGCCACACCACCACTACCTCAGAACACCACATACCTCATCAACCCAATGTTGCACAACAATCTCCTGATCGACAACAGTAGAAGGAATGTGGGCTTCAAAGAGCAGAAACCAAGGTGGCACCACCTGTATTGTATCAATTGCATTGTCAAGTTCCAACTATGAGAAATATTCTGGTCTGGGAAGACTGAGGGGATACTGAAAGGGTTATTAATACAGGGTGCAATACATTGTCGTTAGCCTTTTACTGCAGTGGGTTAAATCAGGGTCACACAGAGTGTTTCTTTGCAGTCTTAAACTTTGAAACAAAGGTATACACCTCACACACATGGTTATGGTCTTGTAGAAGTCACTTGTACCATGTCAGATATAGAGTTTTGCATTTGCATCCCAATATTACACTTTATATACATCACAGAAGACTGAAATATAACAAAATCCATTTGACATACTGTAGAAACACAGGATTCTTGGCGAGTTTAAAAAAAAAAGTTTATTAATGATGAAATGATGAAAAATATGAATTAAACCCCCCCCCCCCATGACATCACTAGGTTATTTGACTGCAGGAAAGGGCTACGTCTTTCTACTGAGGGAAATCAGCTGGCTGACTAATGATGTGGCAGTAGACATGTTGTTCAGATTTTACGAGGATGAGTCATGACGCACCTACAGCATCTATAGGCAGCATAGGGACAGTTATTGTGCATATCGCCTTGCCGGCAGATTCATAACTCACATAAGGGAAAGTAAATCCAACTGTTCGGGGCCTATCAAAATCAATCACCAGCCAATACACAGACACATACACACACACACACACACACACAAAGACATACTGTACACACACATACTAGGGCATAGATTCAATCAGATCAGGAGTTAACCGATGATATCCAACAGCCGCATAGTGTCTGTTGTTTTTGGAGTTGTTGGAGGTGTAACTGTGTTAGAGCTATCAAATCTTTGAACAGCTGCTAGTGTGGTCATTGTCACAAAGTCACACCGGTCCCACTCGTGTAAGATGTTCAGAACCAGAAACGCAACATGCACAATTTCAACGGTTTTACTGATTCACAGTTCATATAAGGAAATCAGTACATTTAAATACATTAAGTAGGCCCAAATCTATGGATTTCACATGACTGGGCAGGTCGCGCCTGGGAGGGCGTAGGCCCACCCACTTGGGAGCCAGGCCCACCCACTTGGGAGCCAGCCCCAGCCAATCAGAACAAGTTTTCCCCGCAAAAGAGCTTTATTACAGACAGAAATACTCCTCACTTTCATCAGCTGTCCGGGTGGCTGGTCTTTGACGATCCCTGTAGGTGAAGAAGACAGATGTGGAGGTCCTTGGCTGGCATGGTGACACGTGGAGGCAGCTTGGAAGTAGAGAAATTAACATTCCATTCTCTGGCAACAGCTCTGGTGGACATGCCAACAGCATGCCAATTTCATAGTCCCTCAAAACTTGAGACATCTTTGGCATTGCATTGTGTGACAAAACTGTATACTTTAGAGTGGCCTTTTATTGTACCCAGCACAAAGTGCATATGTGTAATGACCATGCTGCTTAATCAGCTTCTTGATATGCCACTCCTGTCGGGTGGATGGATTATCTTGGCAAAGGGGAAATGTTCACTAACAGGAATGTAAATAAATTTGTGCACAGCATTTTTTTTAAATAAGCTTTTTGTGCGTATGCAACAATTCTGGGATCTTTTATTTCAGCTCATGAATCATGGAACCAACACTTTACATGTGTGCATTAATATTTATAATATATTCAGTGTAAAAAGAAAACACTTATATACAGTTGAAGTCAGACGTTTACATACACCTTAGCCAAATACATTTAAACTCAGTTTTTCACAATTCCTGACATTTAATCATAGTAAAATTTCCCTGTCTTAGGTCAGTTAGGATCAAGTTAGGATCAAGAATGTGAAATGTCAGAATAATAGTAGAGAGAATTATTTATTTGAGCTTTTATTTATTTCATCACATTTCCAGTGGGTCAGAAGTTTACACACTCAATTAGTATTTGGTAGCATTGACTTTAAATTATTTAACTTGGGTCAAACGTTTCGGGTAGCGTTCCACAAGCTTCACACAATAAATTGGGTGAATTTGGGCCCATTCCTCCTGACAGAGCTGGTGTAACTGAGTCAGGTTTTAGGCCTCCTTGCTCGTACACGCTTTTCAGTTCTGCTCACAATTTTTTTTAGGATGACGTCAGGGCTTTGTGATGGCCACTCCAATACCTTGACTCTGTTGTGCTTAAGCCATTTTCCACAACTTTGGAGGTATGCGTGGGGTCATTGTCCATTTGGAAGACCCATTTGCGACCAAGATTTAACTTCCTGACGGTGCCTTGAGATGTTGCTTCAATATATCCACCTAATTGTTCTTTCTCGTGATGCCATCTATTTTGTGAAGTGCACCAGTCCCTCCTGCAGCAAAGCACTCCCACAACATGATGCTGCCACCCCCGTGCTTCACAGTTGGAATGGTGTTCTTCGGCTTGCAAGGCTCCCCCTCCAAACATAACGATGGTCATTATGGCCAAACAGTTCAATTTTTGTTTCATCAGACCAGAGGACATTTCTCCAAAAAGTACGATCTTTGTCTCCATGTGCAGTTGCAAACCGTAGTCTGGCTTTTTTTATGGCGATTTTGTAGCAGTGGCTTCTTCCTTGCTGAGTGGCCTTTCGGGTTATGTCGATATAGGATTCGTTTTACTGTGGATACAGATACTTTTGTACCTGTTTCCTCCAGCATCGTCACAAGGTCCTTTTCTGTTGTTCTGTGATTGATTTGCAATTTTCGCACCAAAGCATGTTCATCTCTAGGAGACAGAATGTGTCTTCTTCCTGAGCTGTATGACGGCTGCTTGGTCCCATGGTGTTTATACTTGCGTACTGTTGTTTGTACAGATTAATGTGGTACCTTCGGGCGTTTAGAAATTACTCCCAAGGATGAACCAGACTTGTGGAGGTCTACAATTTTTTTTCTGAGGTCTTGGCTGATTTCTTTTGAATTTCCCATGAGGTCAAGCAAAGAGGCACTGTGTTTGAAGGTAGGTCTTGAAATACATCCACAGGTACACCTCCAATTGACTCAAATTATGTCAATTAGCCTATCAGAAGCTTCTAAAGTCATGACATAATTTTCTGGAATTTTCCAAGCTGTTTAAAGGCACAGTCAACTTAGTGTATATAAACTTCTGACCCACTGGAATTGTGATACAGTGAATTATAAGTAAAATAATCTGTCTTTAAGCAATTGTTGGAAAAATCACTTGTGTCATGCACAAAGTAGATGTCTTAACCGACTTGCCAAAACTATAGTTTGTTAACAAGACACTTGTGGAGTGGTTGCAAAACTAGTTTTAATGACTCCAACCTAAGTGTATGTAAACCTCCGACTTCAACTGTATAATCGAGGTGTAGATTACAACACACATTCAAACTTGATAAAAGGCTGCATGGGATCATTACTAATGCAATTTGGCAAATCCAATGACAATGTCCACAATAGGTATAACGCATGGAGCCGATTGCTGATTTGACAGCTCCAACGCACTTACACCTCGATCATCGCCTAAATAAAAACAATGAAACTGCTATGAGGTTGTCGGTTATCGCAGGTTAAGGCAGAACTGATTGAATCTAACCCTAGATCTAACACCCACCATAGCATGAAAAGCCATCAAGCCGGACAGGAACACACAGACAGTGGACAGTGACCAGGATGTTTTCTTTACATTATCTTTCCTCTGACCCTGTAACCCTCTCCTCCCTCCTCTCCCTAATCCTCCTTCCCTCCTCTGCACTGCCACAGGAAGTGAGTAGTGAGACGAGTTCTATGCGGGTCACGAAGCAGCACTTGTCACCCCTGGGTGACCCTGTGGGGAACACTTGAGTGTGCAGCTCAAAATGGCGGACAGACATATGTTGCGGTACTTCAGTGCAGGCAGAGCCATGCTTCAGTCATGAGTGTGGAGTGGCTCAGTACTTGGCACTGTTTGGAAAAGGTGCATAGGAAGCAATAGCGGGACAGTCACCGGGAAGTTGAAGTGACTCAACGAGACTTAATGAGTCTAAGACACACGCGTTGCTCATTGATAAGTCTGAAAGATGATGAGTCATTTGTGTTGAGTAAACATAGCAACATGGGAAGGAAGATATGAAATTAGGGAACGCTGTGTGACCACTTTCATCTGTCCATAGACACACCCAAGCAACTGTCACACACACACACACACACACACACACACACACACACACACACACACACACACACACACACACACACACACACACACACACACACACACACACACACACACTGCTTCCAGCTGCCATATCTGCAGGGGTTTGGCTGAGGCACTGCAACAGGAAGCTGTCAGCAGTGCAACCTTGTGCAACTCCAATTAATCACTTCCTTAGCTAACTTCAGAGAAGCCAAGCAAAAACACATGTGGGAAAAGAATTGAATGCTCCACTTGCAGCTGAGAGAAGATACTATAACAGTGGGACCAACACTTTAGCCACACCAGTTTATCAGCGCTAGGCTAGTCTAAGCTAAGCTAAGCGTGAGGTGAGGAGTCAGTTACTAATTTTAGCGGTGAGCTAATTTTACCAGAACTAAAATCAGCCAGGGAGGGCTTTCCTAATGGCTGTGAAAGACTGTAAGGAATTTCACACCTGCTCCTTTCACCACTGTTAGAGTACCGTAAGTATAGATGCTTTCAGGGCTGACAGTCCCTTCTGGGAGCTTTGCTAATGCTAATTTACCATCATTAGCGCTACTTTTATTTTATTTATTTAATTTATTTTACCTTTATTTAACCAGGTAGGCAAGTTGAGAACAAGTTCTCATTTACAATTGCGACCTGGCCAAGATAAAGCAAAGCAGTTCGACAGATACAACGACACAGAGTTACACATGGAGTAAAACAAACATACAGTCAATAATACAGTATAAACAATCTATATACAATGTGAGCAAATGAGGTGAGAAGGGAGGTAAAGGCAAAAAAGGCCATGGTGGCAAAGTAAATACAATATAGCAAATAAAACACTGGAATGGTAGTTTTGCAATGGAAGAATGTGCAAAGTAGAAATAAAAATAATGGGGTGCAAAGGAGCAAAATAAATAAATAAATTAAAATTAAATACAGTTGGGAAAGAGGTAGTTGTTTGGGCTAAATTATAGGTGGGCTATGTACAGGTGCAGTAATCTGTGAGCTGCTCTGACAGTTGGTGCTTAAAGCTAGTGAGGGAGATAAGTGTTTCCAGTTTCAGAGATTTTTGTAGTTCGTTCCAGTCATTGGCAGCAGAGAACTGGAAGGAGAGGCGGCCAAAGAAAGAATTGGTTTTGGGGGTGACTAGAGAGATATACCTGCTGGAGCGTGTGCTACAGGTGGGAGATGCTATGGTGACCAGCGAGCTGAGATAAGGGGGACTTTACCTAGCAGGGTCTTGTAGATGACATGGAGCCAGTGGGTTTGGCGACGAGTATGAAGCGAGGGCCAGCCAACGAGAGCGTACAGGTCGCAATGGTGGGTAGTATATGGGGCTTTGGTGACAAAATGGATTGCACTGTGATAGACTGCATCCAATTTGTTGAGTAGGGTATTGGAGGCTATTTTGTAAATGACATCGCCAAAGTCGAGGATTGGTAGGATGGTCAGTTTTACAAGGGTATGTTTGGCAGCATGAGTGAAGGATGCTTTGTTGCGAAATAGGAAGCCAATTCTAGATTTAACTTTGGATTGGAGATGTTTGATATGGGTCTGGAAGGAGACTTTACAGTCTAACCAGACACCTAAGTATTTGTAGTTGTCCACGTATTCTAAGTCAGAGCCGTCCAGAGTAGTGATGTTGGACAGGCGGGTAGGTGCAGGTAGCGATCGGTTGAAGAGCATGCATTTAGTTTTACTTGTATTTAAGAGCAATTGGAGGCCACGGAAGGAGAGTTGTATTTCATTGAAGCTTGCCTGGAGGGTTGTTAACACAGTGTCCAAAGAAGGGCCGGAAGTATACAGAATGGTGTTGTCTGCGTAGAGGTGGATCAGAGACTCACCAGCAGCAAGAGCGACCTCATTGATGTATACAGAGAAGAGAGTTGGTCCAAGAATTGAACCCTGTGGCACCCCCATAGAGACTGCCAGAGGTCCGGACAGCAGACCCTCCGATTTGACACACTGAACACTATCAGAGAAGTAGTTGGTGAACCAGGCGAGGCAATCATTTGAGAAACCAAGGCTGTCGAGTCTGCCGATGAGGATGTGGTGATTGACAGAGTCGAAAGCCTTGGCCAGGTCAATGAATACGGCTGCACAGTAATGTTTCTTATCGATGGCGGTTAAGATATTGTTTAGGACCTTGAGCGTGGCTGAGGTGCACCCATGACCAGCTCTGAAACCAGATTGCATAGCAGAGAAGGTATGGTGAGATTCGAAATGGTCGGTAATCTGTTTGTTGACTTGGCTTTCGAAGACCTTAGAAAGGCACGGTAGGATAGATATAGGTCTGTAGCAGTTTGGGTCAAGAGTGTCCCCCCCTTTGAAGAGGGGGATGACCGTAGCTGCTTTCCAATCTTTGGGAATCTCAGACGACACGAAAGAGAGGTTGAACAGGCTAGTAATAGGGGTGGCAACAATTTCGGCAGATAATTTTAGAAAGAAAGGGTCCAGATTGTCTAGCCCGGCTGATTTGTAGGGTCCAGATTTTGCAGCTCTTTCAGAACATCAGCTGAATGGATTTGGGAGAAGGAGAAATGGGGAAGGCTTGGGCGAGTTGCTGTTGGGGGTGCAGTGCTGTTGACCGGGGTAGGAGTAGCCAGGTGGAAAGCATGGCCAGCCGTAGAAAAATGCTTATTGAAATTCTCAATTATGGTGGATTTATCAGTGGTGACAGTGTTTCCTATCTTCAGTGCAGTGGGCAGCTGGGAGGAGGTGTTCTTATTCTCCATGGACTTTACAGTGTGCCAGAACTTTTTTGAGTTAGTGTTGCAGGAAGCAAATTTCTGCTTGAAAAAGCTAGCCTTGGCTTTTCTAACTGCCTGTGTATAATGGTTTCTAGCTTCCCTGAACAGCTGCATATGACGGCGGCTGTTCGATGCTAATGCAGAACGCCATAGGATGTTTTTGTGTTGTTTAAGGGCAGTCAGGTCTGGGGACAACCAAGGGCTATATCTGTTCCTGGTTCTAAATTTCTTGAATGGGGCATGTTTATTTAAGATGGTTAGGAAGGCATTTTAAAAAAATATCCAGGCATCCTCTACTGACGGGATGAGATCAATATCCTTCCAGGATACCCCGGCCAGGTCGATTAGAAAGGCCTGCTCGCAGAAGTGTTTCAGGGAGCGTTTTACAGTGATGAGTGGAGGTCGTTTGACCGCTGACCCATTACAGATGCAGGCAATGAGGCCGTGATCGCTGAGATCTTGGTTGAAGACAGCAGAGGTGTATTTAGAGGGGAAGTTTGTTAGGATGATATCTATGAGGGTGCCCGTGTTTAAGGCTTTGGGGAGGTACCTGGTAGGTTCATTGATAATTTGTGTGAGTAAAGGTTTACTTTGAGTAAACAGCACAAGGTAAACAGGACATCTACAGGCTGCTACCTGATGGCTTTTGATGCAAGCAGCTAGTGCAGCATTACAATTATTTTGTGACTATGATAGGGTCTGAAATGCTAAAGCCAGTTATAGTAGTATAGGCAGAAATCTGTTGATGGCAGGGCCAGCTAAAATGTATCATAAAACCGTATGCCCTACCGTATGCCCTACTGTAATCGATTGCACACAGTAAACATGTGATTTCGCATTACAGACCAAATAGTCTTGTAGGCCAACTTGAATCCATGACTCTTGCATTTAGCACATAGACCTACACATAATAAACCATAGGCCTAGAACTAATAAACTATGAGACTGGAACATAATGCCCTGATATAACAGTAATAATCACAATAAGCAGCCATAGCCTATATAACAGTGGTCACCAACCTTTCTTAGTCAAGATCACTTTATGAGTCAAAATGCAAGCCAAGTGCAATTCTCTGCTGGACCCAGGAGATATCATTTTTTTAACCTTAATTTAACTAGATACGTCAGTTAAGAACAAATTTAAGTTTATTTACAATGACAGCCTACCCCAGCCAAACACTAACCTGGACAGCGCTGTGCACCACCCTATGGGACTCCCAATCACGACCAGTTGTGATACAGCCTGGAATCTAACTAGGGTCTCTAGGGAGATTTTTTTTTTCACTTGCAAATGTATATGAAATACAGAAATATCAAATTTACATAAGTATTCACACCCTTGAGTCAATACTTAGTAGATGCACCTTTGGCAGCAATTACAGCTGTCAGTCGTTCTGGGTGTAATGAATACTCAGTGAGAAAAAGGTGTAGATTCACGCGCAGAGCGCGGCAGATGTTTATTAAGCCTTCGCAGAAGGGAGGAATCGTGGTCGCAGGCAACGGTCAAACACAGGTAGGTAGTCAGTCAAAAACAAACAATACCTCACAACCATACAAACAGAAATAACTGAACTAAATAGGGAGCTGATGAGACCAGGGGAGAAATGAACACAGGTGAAATCAATGAACAAAAATGAAAGACAGGGCTACGTTCCAGAACACAAAGAAATAGGGCTACGTTCAAGAACACAAAGGAAAATAACACAAGGTTGGCTAAGGAAATAAAAGCAGAAGCTTACACTGGGTAAGTCTCTAAGAGCTTTCCACACCTGGATTATGCAACATTTGCCCATTATTCTTTTCAAAATTATTCAAGCTATGTCAAATTGGTTGTTGATTATTGCTAAACAACCATTATATTTATATATAATATATATATATATTCTTGCTATATATTTTCAAATAGATTTAAGTCAACACTGTAACTCGGCCACTCAGGAACATTCATTGTTTTTTTGGTAAGCAACTTCAGTTTAGATTTTGCCTTGTGTTTTAGGTTATTGTCCTGCTGAAAGGAGAATTAATCTCCCAGTGTCTGGTGGAAAGCAGACTTATCCAGGTGTCCCGCTAGGATTTTGCCTGTGCTTAGCTCCATTATGTTTCTTTTTAGGCTGAAAAACTCCCCAGTCCTTAATAATGATTACAAGCATACCCATAACATGATGCAGCCACCACTATGTTTGAACATTTGGAGAGTGGTACTCAGTACTGTGTTGTATTGTATTTTCCCCAAACACAAATCTTTGTATTCAGGACAAAAAGTGCTTTGCCACGTTTTTTGCAGAAATACTTTAGTGCCTTGTTGTAAACAGAATGCATGTTTTGGAATATGTTTTATTCTATACAGGCTTCCTTCATTTTACTCTGTCAATTAGGTTAGTAGTGTGGGGTAACTACAATGTTTTTATATCCAGCCTCAGTTTTCTCCTATCACAGCCATTAAACTATGTAACTGTTTTGAAAGTCACCATTGGCCTCATGGCGAAATCCCTGAGCGGTTTCCTTCCTCTCTGGCAACTGAGTTAGAAGGATGCCTGTGTCTTTGTAGTGACTGGGTGTATTGATACACCGTCCAAAGTGTAATTAATAATACATTTTTAAAAATGTAGGTATTGGAAAACCTCCCTGGTCTTTGTGGTTGAATCTGTGTTTGAAATTCACTGCTCGACTGAGTGACCTTACAGATAATTGTGAGGGGTACAGAGATGAGGTAGTCATTCAAAAATCATGTTCAACACTATTATTGGACACAGGGTGAGTCCATGCAACTTATGAGACTTGTTAAGCATGTTTTTACTCTTGAACTTATTTAGGCTTGCCATAACAAAGGGCTTGTATACTTATTTACTCAAGACATTTCAGCTTTTCATTTATTAATTTGTAAACATTTCTAAAAACATTATGGTGTATTGTGTATAGGCCAGTGACCAACAAATCTAAATTGAATACATTTTAAATTCAGGCTGTAATGCTATAAAATGTGTAAAAAGTCAAAGGGTTTGAATAACTTCTGAATGCACTGCAAATAACAGTGTCCCTTTTATTTAAAAACTTGAATCTCAAGCTAGGCTATATGATAACTGGTAATAGGTCAGTTGTTAAAGCCCATTACTTGCCAGGCACATCAGAGCATGAATTGAAATAACTTGTTTTTTTATTTCACTTGAATGATGGTCATATCTCAGCGGAAGTTTCGAGAGAGGGCGAGTCAAAAGTGGAGAAGCGTTTTTCATGATTTCTAACTGTGTTGAAAAAAAACAGTGTTGTAGTGGTGATCATTGACTCTGTATCACAGCTGTTGAAAGGAGAGGACCAAGGTGCAGCGTGGTGAGCGTATATTTTCTTTCATTAATCAAAATGACGCCGAACAAAACAATAAACACTACAAAAACAAACCGTGAAGCTCAAAGACTATCTGCCCTAAACAAAGTCAACTTCCCACAAAGAAAGGGTGGAGATTATAACAGAACATGGCCAAGATGTTCAAATGTTCATAAATGACCAGCATGGTCGAATAATAATAAGGCAGAACAGTTGAAACTGGAGCAGCAGCACGGTCAGGTGGACTGGGGACAGCAAGGAGTCATCATGTCAGGTAGTCCTGGGGCATGGTCCTATGGCTCAGGTCCTCCGAGAGAGAGAAAGAAAGAGAGAATTAGAGAGAGCATATGTGGGGTGGCCAGTCCTCTTCTGGCTATGCCGGGTGGAGATTATAACAGAACACGGCCAAGATGTTCAAATGTTCATAAATGACCAGCATGGTCGAATAATAATAAGGCAGAACAGTTGAAACTGGAGCAGCAGCACGGTCAGGTGGACTGGGGACAGCAAGGAGTCATCATGTCAGGTAGTCCTGGGGCATGGTCCTATGGCTCAGGTCCTCCGAGAGAGAGAAAGAAAGAGAGAATTAGAGAGAGCATATGTGGGGTGGCCAGTCCTCTTCTGGCTGTGCCGGGTGGAGATTATAACAGAACATGGCCAAGATGTTCAAATGTTCATAAATGACCAGCATGGTCGAATAATAATAAGGCAGAACAGTTGAAACTGGAGCAGCAGCACGGCCAGGTGGACTGGGGACAGCAAGGAGTCATTATGTCATGTAGTCCTGGGGCATGGTCCTAGGGCTCAGGTCCTCCGAGAGAGAAAGAAAGAGAGATGGAGAGAATTAGAGATAGCAACCTTAGATTCACACAGGACACCGAAATGGACAGGAGAAGTACTCTAGATATAACAAACTGACCCCAGCCCCCCGACACATAAACTACTGCAGCATAAATACTGGAGGCTGAGACAGGAGGGGTCAGGAGACACTGTGGCCCCATCCGAGGACAATAGACAGCTGTCCCTGATTGAGAACCATACCCGGCCAAAACATAGAAATACAAAATCATAGATAACAAAACATAGAATGCCCACCCCAAATCACACCCTTTAACAAACCAAATCGAGACATTAAAAAGCTCTCTAAGGTCAGGGCGTGACACTCTGAATGTACCGAAACTGTCTTTAAGGCCCTCGATTAGATCAATGCAATCAGTGATTGATATAGAAGAGGACTGGAGGCCCTTAAATTTTCTTCAGGACATGAAAAAGCGGAACAGTGAGCTTTGCTGACCATTTGAATTGTTTTTGCAAGCCAAGTGGGCTAGTGAGTCTTAGCTATCTAGCCTACACATGATAGCTACTGTTTACAAAACATGTTGTCAGTGTGAAGTGACACGTTCCAGAACCCACCCCTTACTTTGAAATGGATAAACTGATTTGTTTTTTTTACCGTTTGTTTTGAATTGTTTTTCTTCCCCCAGTAAATAATCAAGTATAATTCAAAGTCATTACATAGATCTAAATGAAATATGTCCCTGAGTGTCATGAAAGGCATCTGCCAAATAAAATGTATTATTATTATTATTATTATTATTGCCAGGCCCACTGAGTGTACACAATATTAGGTACACCTGCTCTTTCCATGACAGACTGACCAGTTGAATCCAGGTGAAAGCTATGATCCCTTATTGATGTATCTTGTTAAATCCACTTTCAGTGAAGATGAAGGGGAGGAGACAGGTTATAGAAGGATTTTTAAGCCTTGAGACAATTGAGACGTGGATTGTGTATGTGTGCCATTCAGAGGGTGAATGGACAAGACTAAATATTTAAGTGACTTTGAACGGGGTATTGGTAGTGGGTGCCAAGCGCACCGGTTTGTGTCAAGAACTGCAATACTGCTGGGTTTTTCACGTTCAACAGTTCTCTGTGTATCAAGAATGGTCCACCACCCAAAGGACATCCAGCCTACTTAACACAACTGTGGGAAGCATTGGAGTCAACGTGGGCCAGCATATCTGTGGAACGCTTTCGACACCTTGGCCCGACAAATTGAGGGCTGTTCTGAGAGCAAAAGGGGGGTGGGGGGCAACTCAATATTAGGAAGGTTGTTCCTTCGTTGTCCCACCCCTTCCCTACTGCTATCGTAATATGGTGTATGCATGTTTAGGCCAGTGCAGGTACGTGTATATTTAGTTGCAGGAACTTTTCAATACTTTTGCGCTAATATTCTATAGGAGGTGCAGGAACTCAAGCAGAAGAGTGCCTGTACTCAGTTCCAGTGAGCTCCTGCCCAAGTAAAGTACTGTGTTTAGGTAAAAAGACAAATAATGTCCCATTTGGAACACTGACAAGTAGAGCATAATTATTATACGTTTTTTTCTCAAATCTGATTGGATGAGACTGGCTGAGATTTTTGCGCCCACCCAAGCCAACTCGTGCATACTCCCCTGGCCAGCCAGTCTAGTTGAAGTCAAGAACACATGCTAATTCTATGAAAGCTGACAAGTTTAACGCACAACAGCTATACATGCGGCTGTTCTGCTTGCCTGGCACTGAACCAATACAGCATTGGCCACAGGTTTATGCGCATAACGATTGTCACTGAATCTTACTGGCCCCTCCTCACATGAACTCAAAACAGCCCCTTTACTCAGTAGACCAATGTCATTAGCATACCATGAGCTCATACAGTAAGCACATAAGACTTCAAAATACAGTCCCCCGAACAGAAAGCCTGGCCTCTGACAGAGGTAGAGATAGGTATAATGAGGTCGCTCTACCATGTGCATGTTTCAGCTATTTGCAATCGAAGGTACTACAGGGTGAGCAGAGTAATCTTATTCTCAACAGTGGGTGAGGCTTCTCACTGCAAAGAAAGATAGCCTCTTAAGGCTGCACTCTAATGACTAGGCAGCTTCAATAGGAAGACTGTATGTGTGTTTGTCAACTGTGGGTTGGATAGGGTGTGGTTATGTGAGGTAAATTAGGGTCCCCTGTGCACAGTCTGGTGTTTTTTTTTTTAAGAGACTACGTATTGGCTGTATGTATTGTGCTCCAATCCCATACTCTTTGACACGGGATCTTATGTGTTGGAACATGTGAAACGATGTGTTTTTTTGCGCACTGTACAGAGTCAAAAGAACAAAACATTTGCGGGGACAGTGAGCTCTTGTCATCCCGTACTGGATGGTGCTCACAGCTGAAAGATTTCATCTTTAAGAGATGTAAGAACTACTATTAGAGAAAACTGTGTCTGATCTCCCAATGTTAGAATCTGGTTGAAAGGGTGCTCTTAGGAAGCAAAGGTCCTTTTGCCAATACTTTAACAACTTTTTAAAAAAGACTAATACTAGAACTAAAACATTTTAAACTGAATATTGGAGATGGACTGCATGTTTGAATCCAATCATAATGTGCTGTTACTACACTTGAAGTAAGATGTGCTACATGGCAGTTGGCTTTCTTGAAAAAAAAATGTACAGTGAGAGTTTTGAATACTATACCCTAAGGGTGTGTTTTGTTAACCCCCAGCCTTACCCCTGTTCCTATGTTATTTTCCCAGTTTCGCTCCCAACCTCATCCTGCCTAACTTGTTTCTCTCTCTCTCTCTCCTCCCTTCTGTCTGTCTCCGTTCTTATTCTCCCTCATGTTCTGGAGGTGTGAGAACAGTCTTATCAACTTTCTCGGTTCCCACCCACCCCTATGCCAGCTGAGCACCCTTGATTCACACACACCAACTCTCTCTCTCTCTGTCTCTCTGTCTCTGTCTCTCTCTCTCTCTCTCTCTCTCTCTCTCTCTCTCTCTCTCTCTCTCTCTCTCTGTGTTTGTGCGGCTATGTAAACCCTATTTCCTGAAAAAGCTGAAAATTCCCACAGAAAAAAAATCCCATAAACCAGGGAGACAGTCCCCTCCCTTTCTCCATTCCCACCAGCTCAAGGTCTCTATCAAAGACTTGTGCAAAGAGACAGGATTATCCCAAAAGGAGCTGGGAACAAAAATGGGAAGCTGTCCGATGAGAACTAACTGAAATATATACACACAGCCTTGCACATATTAACCATCTACTGAACACTCTAAGGACAGTTTGTTTTAACACAATATACAACAGGATGTTTTTGGATTAGATTTTTTAAATACAAGTGCCAAAAGTGCAATAAGAGAGGATATTCAGACCTCAATAGGGTTCAATAGAAATCCATTTGAAAGTGAGTATCTTTCCCAGGAGCTCAATTTAGTTTTCAACGGCTACATACAGTAACCCTACTTCTTCCCCTGAGCACGGCGGTTAACCCCCAACAACAACTGCTTCCCGGGCGCCGATGGTGTGAATGTCGATTAAGGCAGCCCCCCTGCACCTCTCTGATTCAGAGGGGTTGGGTTAAACGCGGAAGACACATTGCAGTTGAATGCATTCAGTTGTACAACTGACTAGGTATCCCCCCCTTTCCTTTCCCTAATTATCTTCCCTAAGGGGGGCAGGGGAGGGTGTTTGGCGTGCGCATGTAGTGGGTAAAGGAGTAACCCCCCCCCCCCTCTTGTCTGCCATGTCATGCTCTCATCTCAGTGGGAATGTGCATGTCTGCTGACCAGCACATGACTGGCACAAACCCAGGGTAGAGGTCCAATAGCATCAATGAGCACTTGATTGATGAGTTTGCCTGAGGACAATGATATCATGTGGAGATAGAACCATGTCTGGTATTGTAAATCAATGCAAGTATTTATAATCGAGTTAGAATCTTCAAAAACCAATGGGGGTATATTTGAAGTGGTAATGGCCAATGAGCAGCTGGAAAACTCACAGATTGTTGCTTTAAGACAGTGTTTAACAAGTGAAGTTCCACTGCAGTTCTCACAAACCAATTAAGGCTCTAGCAGTGGGAGGAAGATGTAAACAAGCTCCTCTGTCCACTCCAGCTCTGTCTAAGCTATCTGTCTCTCTCCAGGCATATGGTCTAGAGAGCCAGGGGGTGAGGAGAGAGAAGGGCTGCAAGCCAGCAGGGCCTCATTTCCTAGAAAACCAACTTCGGTATAAAAGCACTGAGGTAATGACCTTTTCACTGGAACAGGCTGAGATGGAACAGGCTAAATTATACTTTGTCTTACGATATTCAAATATCACTCATGAGACGAGATACATAAGATGTTAAGATGCTTTCGTGGCATGGGAAGTCATCGATTTTGGTACGCACAGTCTTGATTAGATAAAAAGTCATCTCTGTTAACCCAGAAGTAAAATCTCATGTAATTTGGTCAGCTGTGGGATTATACGTGATAGAAATTGAGAGTTCCAGCAAAAACAGTCTCCACCCTCGCAAAAGGAATCTCTAAGCCAAAGCAGATTGTCTCGGTCTACACGCAGAATCTGCCCATGGGAGATGAGATAAAAAGGCATTATGAAGCAGTGCAAAATATGCAAATACGTTTGTTTTACTTTGCATTCCATGCATTGTATGGCGCATATTCCCCGCAGACAGCATTCCAGCAAGTCTATTCAATCAATTTTCACAATGAAATAATAACTACTAAGATAAGATTAACTGTTTGATTTAGTCACGTAAAACAATTACCGATCTCAGTTTGTAGTCTATTGTCCTCATTACAGATACAGCATTTTGCATTGTGCCCCATTTTGCATATTTTTTCCCAGAAAGCCATTAGTCAGTGGGTTCGGCTCATACCATGTAGTCACTCCTAAGGGGGGGGGAATCAGGAGAGAGGTCTGTGAGCGGAAGTGACCACTGCTCATATGACAAAGGGGTATTGTGCAGAGCTGCCGGTGAAAACAGTGGGTAAGACGTTGGGAATGTCCAGGCAGAGCAGTGCACAGCATTCGCATCACAGGGACAATATACAAGTATACAACACGGGGGCCAAGGGAGGGAGAGGAAAAAAAGAAGAGAGAAAGAATAGAATAGAATCTTAGGTTAGGCTACTCGTCCCGCAGAAAGGTGACCTCTCTCATTGTCTCTCCTCATCCTGCAGGAAGATGAAGCTCTCTCAGTTCTCAGGGTTCCCGCTGCACCGTCACAAAGAGTCACAAAGAGAGGAAGAAATTAAAAAAAGACAGCATGGTCCCGGTGTTGCAGTAATGGCTGCCAGTGGGTGATGAATGCCAGTATTTACTGTATAGGTCAGGTTCACACCAATAGAAATACACTGACACTGATGCACTTCATCCATCCACATGCATTCACGTGGATAACCTACAATAACAACAGGGGTAAAGCTGTCCAGTGCACATCCTGCCTGCCGTGATGAGCAATGGAAACAAAATCAATTGCCTGCAGCTAGCATTTAGCTCGCATAGAGTCATACAGGAGAAGATGGACGGCTTTAGCGAGGCATGAGGTAAATGCCAACCACTTTCCATGCAGCCTGGGGATGTGCTGCACCCAAAGGAAAGTTCAGTGGAGGGGAGAAAGGGAGAAGGGGGCACGAGTCCACTGGGATACTCTGTGGTGTGTCCCCCACCCCAGGGGACTTATATAACCCCTGATGACCCAATGAGGATATATCAAGCACCAGGGGTCACATTACATACTTCTGCAGAGAGAGAGATTACCATTCTGTTACAATGAGAATGGCGTGACTGATTGGGGATAGAAATAGGTGACTAGCTGGAACAACAGAACTGATTGGAAGACATTTGTTAGCAGCAGACATTTGTTCATCTTACCTTAGCAAATAGAAAATGTGAAATGTTTATGATTATATAGAAGAGACTACAGTCACCTCCAAAAGTATTGAAGTACTGAGCTATACAGGAAGATTATATTATTTTATACCAATTACTCAGATCATTTTTATTCTCTCAAAAAGATAGGTGTACAAATTATTGGCACACCAAAAGATTCTTATAAATGAAATCTAACACAATTAAATCCGCATGAACTTTTCTTAAAGTTCATCTCCGCTTAGGGAACTTTATTGTCGCCTTCCATGGCTTCCTGTTTCAGTGGGCTATAAAAAGAAGGTAAAAATGCATGTAAAATCCCTTTGTCATCCATCATGGGAAAAGGCAAAGGACTCGCAAACGAAAAGAGACACGGTTGTTGACCTACATAAATCAAGCAATGGGTACAAAAAATAGCGTTTCAATTTTTTTTTTCCACTTACCACTAGTGGGGCAACAATTAAGAAGTTTAAAACCACTGGAACAGAGGTAAACTGGCTTGCTATTAGATGCAAGTGTACAGTGCCTTGCGAAAGTATTCGGCCCCCTTGAACTTTGCGACCTTTTGCCACATTTCAGCCTTCAAACATAAAGATATAAAACTGTATTTTTTTGTGAAGAATCAACAACAAGTGGGACACAATCATGAAGTGGAACGACATTTATTGGATATTTCAAACTTTCTTAACAAATCAAAAACTGAAAAATTGGGCGTGCAAAATTATTCAGCCCCCTTAAGTTAATACTTTGTAGCGCCAACTTTTGCTGCGATTACAGCTGTAAGTCGCTTGGGGTATGTCTCTATCAGTTTTGCACATCGAGAGACTGAAATTTTTTCCCATTCCTCCTTGCAAAACAGCTCGAGCTCAGTGAGGTTGGATGGAGAGCATTTGTGAGCAGCAGTTTTCAGTTCTTTCCACAGATTCTCGATTGGATTCAGAAAATATCTATTTTTCTGAGCCATTGTATTAGTATCTAAAATAAAACAAAATGTTCCAAATTTGTCGTCCATACAATATAGTTCAGAATTTGTAGTATTCATACAGTCTTTTTTCTCATCTTTATTCAAGGGTGCCAATCATTTTGGAGGTGACTGTACATGACAGACCCCTACTATACAGTGTGAGTCCAAAGTTCTAGTCAGAGCAACTGTGAGGATAGACAAAAACAGTTCCACTTGGTTTGCAGTGGCCTTGAAGAACATGACCAATTGAGTGAGGAGTCGAATAACAGATCACTCTTAATTGTCATTCTCTCTGTAGGTTTCTCATCTGCAATGAGGATGCATACCTTATTTCAAACAGGCAACAAAGTCAGATACCTGTCCATTATCAACAAGGCATTCTGTGGTCGAAACAACTCATTTGGGCATCACGACTCCCACTTCAATACTGTGCAGTGTGCATCACGATTTCGTGGGTACCATGCACCCAGACCGCACTTAAAACACAGGAGAGCACTGTGTAGCCTACTGCAAATTCAAAACTAAAACTTATTGTTTTACCATAAGAATTTGGCATAATCAAGTTGTTGCAACCTCTTGTTCTAGCAAGAATATATCACTGCTTACCAACATGGTTGTATTTTGCTCAAACAATAATCGATTAAATCACAATATTTTATTATAGGGTATTACGCAAACCAATTAGATTTGTCCACCATGCCCGGGGTAATTGATTTATCTAATTCCTTTCTCAAATAGTCCTAGACCATTACGAGTATTAAATGTAGAATTATTTATGTAACAATAGTCCTGACAATCTGTTAATACCTCATCTTTAATGAAAGAGAGACTTTCATGTTGACAACTTGTGGCTCATCATTTTCATGTGACGCCTGCAAACGGTCCTAAATTGTCTTAAACATAATATCCGGATGGCTTTATTAAAAATCCAGTATATTGTTATAGTTTGTCCCAGATAAGAAACACAGCCGCTCCCCCAGGCAATTGTGACCGTTTTTGGTCTCGCCAGACCAGCTGGCACCTCATTTGCTGCATGGTGCCCTAGCTCTGTAGAGTTGGACAGACAGATGGGTGAGTTGTGCAAAACAGCGTCAGCACAGAGCACAGCAGCCGTGGATTTTCCCAGGACAATCAGGTCGACGGTGCTTCTGCAGCTGCTGCCATAAGGACTTGCCCTAGTGTGCGTTTGAGATTTTCCCATCCTCTGTCGGTCTGTAATTACAGTATAACCATTTCACTGGGTGTGCAGACTTTTACAGTGAATGAAAAACAGCAGCATGTGCAGGCCTATAATAGTGTAATTTGCATGGATAGCTTAATCTTTGCAATGCTTTGTAAAGCGAGCAGTCCATATCAAACCAAATTATTGTGGACAAATTCCAAACATATGACATGTTCTTATCATATATAGTAACTGGCCTTTGATAAGGGTAGGGCAGGCTATACCTATAAATCAATTCCAACCAAATTCGTTTTTGACTGGAGTTTTAATTAGAAATGCCCCAGTAAGGTCCCCATTAAAAGTTGGTAACCTATCCAAACTTAACCTCTTGGTAACTAACGCAAAACTACTGTCAACTAATGCATTGATTATGTTTGACTAGGAAAGAGCAGCCTAACTTTTTGCCTAAGGTCTTGCAGCATCCAAACAACTTCAAGCAGTAAGCTGTCCTGAAAAGAGCACATAGCTTCCTTTCCCAGCACACAAACAACCTCATGCAGGGAGGAGCTGTCCTCAAAGCAACACAAGGTCTGTTTGAACACTTGAATCCGTTCTTCCTTGGCGTATCACTGATCTGTACAAAATCGGAATAAGTGAAAGTAAAGTTGATGAGAGGATCCATGCTTTCAAGTAATCTAAGACAGACTCCCATTCGAGAGTGGGGGAAAAACAAGTTAGTTGAAAATCTAACCATCAACCGTCACTAGCCCAGAAGACCGTCAAGGCCAGCCAGGCAGTTAAAGGAGTGAAGAAACTGAGCTCTGCCCACTGATGCTTGGCTGCAACACTGTGCCTTGGATGCCTATGTGCACACATGATCTAGCTGGACTGTTTATAAACGGTCACAAGGTCTCTCTGGTGCTTATAGCTAACATTCATTTAGCCGAGGTCCTACAGTTTGACATTAATGTCACTCATCTAGGTTAAGTGATTTGAACTTTATTACGTGTTGGTTGCATAAAGTATTGGCTACTCTAAGAGCCAAAGAGCAGGGGGAGAGCCTGACAGGCTTCCTGCAGTCAATAAATGATTTGCGGTCATCGTTAAGTGAAAGGACTACATAAGGCCCTGCTACTGTATTACCAAGCACTCCCCTTACAAAAGGACTGTCAAGGGCAGGCAGACGTCGGTAATCCAGATCAGAGTCCAAAGGTACAGAACGGCAGGCAGGCTCAGGGTCAGGGCAGGCAGAATGGTCAAAACCGGGAGAACTAGAAACAGACCGGCGCAAGGGTTAAAACACTGGTAGGCTTGACAAACAAAATGAACTGGCAACAGACAAACAGAGAACACATGTATACAGTGCCTTGCGAAAGTATTCGGCCCCCTTGAACTTTGCGATAATAAATCTCTACTCTCTACTATTCTTATTCTGACATTTTGCATTCTTAAAATAAAGTGGTGATCCTAACTGACCTAAGACAGTGAATGTTTACTAGGCTTAAATGTCAGGAATTGTGAAAAACTGAGTTTAAATGTATTATGCCAAGGTGTATGTAAATTTCCGACTTCAACTGTACATGCAGGTTTTAGGATAGGAAAGGGGAAAATACGTGCGGTCCAAATAAGCTCCTTCCACTGTCACTTTTTCATTAGTCTTCTCTGTTCTTGTGAGCTGGATGTTGAGCAGCATAAAAAGAGAGGGAGAGGGGGAAACACAGAGAGAGAGAGAAGGAGAGAGAGATTGAAGGAGAGAGCGAGACAGACAGAGAGAACAGGAAAGATGACACGTGGAAACATATCGCCCTGACCCCACATTTCGACCCGCGTGAAACAATTTGCAGGCCCCTTTGAAGTTTCCTCTTGTGTGTCCCTTTGCATTTCTGCACAGTGAAACAATGAACGTTTTGAACCTTGCTATCTGTCATCTCTCTCTCTTTATCTCTAGATTTGAACACAGGACTTTTAGTTGAAACGAAACTGATTAAGCTACTTACGTAAGACGCTGTTTGTTCCTTATTATCGTGCATTCTGCAATGAAACATTTAAATTAAGAATTAAGTCTAGGTGTGTTTTGGATTCCCAGGATCTAGACACAGCTGTGCACAGAGTTTCACTTCTTGTTTTCACACGAGTTTTAGTGTTAACTTTCCATTGCCTTGATCCCTGGAGTACAGTTGTGATATGCTACAAAAACGGAGTATAAAATGCTAAAATTCTCCTCTCCGACTGACACGTTCTCTTTGCAGAGTGAGAGTTCAGTATATGCAATATAGGGTGATCTTGGGTACATCAGGCCATGTAAAAAAACAACAACAATTGTACCAGACCACAGAACATTGGATCTGCCCAGGAACTGTTTAAACAGTGCAAAATAACTTAAATCAGCCACAGCCTAAGCCTGCACTGTCTGTAACCGTTAGTGGAACTTTCTCTCAGCCCTCTTTCGCTCTTTACCCCCCCCACCCCTTTATCTGCACGCTCTCTTTCACTTTCCTTTCCCGGCTGCTCTCTCCCTCCCATCCTTTCTAATCCCTATCCTATCCTCGCCTGGCCAAGCCCTCCCTCTTCCCAAGCTTGTAAATAAGCTCCAGAATCACCCGGGGACATTCTGTCCCTCTGCTCCAGCCTCATGCCTCCACTCACAGCACACTGGGGTTACAAGGCGCCAGCAGTCAGTCACAAGGGCAGGTAGATGCCAACACCACACATACACATACACACACACCCTCGCTCCTTCATCTGTTCCCTCCTTCACCGTCCTCAACGTCTTGTGTGTGTTCCTTTGAGAAAGCTCAAGAGAGCTGTGCATTATTTAAAGGAAGGCGTGATGTATTTCTGGTCTGCAGCGTGCAGATCACATGACTCTGCAGCACACTTGCAATGACTCACATACAAAGACATAACAGTACACAATATGAATTGCATGAACACGTGCAACATGCATGGACACACAGACTTATTTATCATGCATACGATGCACACTCCATAGGAGTGCACACAAATGCATAGCTCACTCCTTCCATACAGACTCCATACAGTAGCTACTTGTTGATAGTTGATTGTGGACTTCAGGTAGCACAGGAAGGGACACGCCCCAATCCACATTAACGGGACTGCAGAGAGTCAGCAGTAGTATTGAGTTAATCGGCGTCCACACCACCGAGGACTTGACATGGACCAACAACACCACCACTCTTGTCAAGAGAGTGCAACAGCGCCTCTACTTCCTAAGGCATCTGAAGAAATTTGGCATGCCAACCTGATTCCTCTCCAAATACTACTAATGCACCATCGAGAGCGTCTTGACCGGTTGCATCTCGGCCTGGCACAGGAATTTCTCCGTCCACGACCGCAAGGCCCGCCAGCGGGTGGTGAAGACAGCCCAGTACATCACTGGTGCCTTGTTCCCACCCATCCAGGACATCTACTTCAACCAGTGCATGAGGAACCAACAACACACCCCAGCCACGAGCTGTTCTCTCCCTTAACGTTGGGCAGACGGTATCGGAGCATGAGGTATGATACCAACAGGCCCAGAGACCGTTTATAACTACAAGCCGTCAGTCTGCTGAACACTTGAACTGGTCTGACCACCTGCACTGACCATGCACTAACTCACTAACTCACTCACTCACTCACTCACTCACTCACTCACTCACTCACTCACTCACTCACTCACTCACTCACTCACTCACTCACCACTCACCACCACCACTCACCACCACTCACTCACCACTCACCACCACTCACTCACTCACTCACTCACTCACTCACTCACTCACTCACCACCACCACCACTCACTCACTCACCTCACTCACTCACTCACTCACTCACTCACTCACTCACTCACTCACTCACTCACTCACTCACTCAGCTGCTACCAGACTCTTCTTGACTGTTGCTAATACTGCACAATTTGAACACTTGCCACCCCCCCCTCTTTTATTTCCTGGAAAACAGGAGTATTTGCACAGATTTGTGAAATCCATGTTTACATCAAGTCAAGTAGAAAAGCAGTGCGTTATGACAACTGTTTTACTCTGCTTTGTGAACAGTGGTTTCCAACAAATTATTGAATAGTGTGTTTTATCCTTCTGTGGAAAAACACAAATACGACAATACTGGCTGCATTCACTGCTTTTACTGGCAGAGTAGAAAATAGCTGTCCAAAGTGCAGCAATGGAGAAAGGAAATATTGTTGCCAACTTACTAATACAGGTCTGTGGCTACGCTATAAATCACTGACCTGTCAGGCAGCTTCAACACATACTTTATGGGCCAGGGGTACTCCTCCAGACGTCTAGAATGTAAACACAGGTGGAAGAATAAGCCACCCCCAAAAATATGGTATTGTTTAAGTTTTGGATCAACAAAGCGGTAGCCTAAGTGGTCAATCAAATGTCTTCTGCACATTTTGACATTGTGCATTGTGTTACGGGGAGAAAGAAAGGGAGAGAGAAAGAGGGGGAGAAAGGAGGATAATAAAAGCAAAAGCCAATTCGAGCCCAACTAAACCCAGGATATCAACAGAGAGAGGGCAAAAACACCCAGCGATTGTGCCACACTCACTGAGATGTTATTGTGTTGGCAGTATGACGGAATGACTGAGAAGGCATTGTGTAAATTCCCCTTATTACCAAGACCACAGGGGAAAAACACGGAGGAAGACTAATAACATCATGTTTATAAAAAAAACATGTTGATGAGATACGTTTCAAACAGCTCATTTCAGGACAACAGCCAAAGGGTCTTTCAAGCGACAGTGTTTTTCTGTTGTTACATGAGAACAGCTTGTCCTTTAGGGTTTTTCGAGGTACTGTTCTAGTGTCGGAGCTATTTCAAGTAGGAACTTTTGCCATCTCTAGTCTCAGTGTCTCTCGTTAACTCTGCATGCACAATGCACACAGAGTTACGGACACCTCAAGCCATAGATAAGACAAAATATGCAGACAATTCCTCGCTTGTGTGAAGTCAGTGAGGGTGATTGCAATGGAATGCAGAGCAAAAGAATAACAGAAATTCCAATAAGGTAGTTTAAGCTTCCGGAGATATGAACTCAATGCATTGCTGCACTACCAATGCAGGACAGCAGTTAAGTTGGGGCTGCAGGTAGCCTACTGGTTAGAGCGTTGGGCCAGTAACCGAAAGGTTGCTGGATCGAATCCCCGCGCAAACGAGGTAAAAATCTGTTGTTCTGCCCCTGAACAAGGCAGTTAACCCACTGTTCCCCGGTAGGCCGTCAATGTAAATAAGAATTTGTTCTTAACTGACGTGTCTTGTTAACAAAGAAAAAATGACTCCTGCACTGCAAGTACACTCATAGTAAAGCAAAGTGGCTCACTTGACTAATTTTGTTCATTAACACGTCAAACATCAATTTTATAACTGATACTCTCTCACAGTTGGCCAGTTGGGTTGTGGAGAGAAATAATGAACCTTTAGTGATAACTTAAAGGAAAAATCCACCCAAAACCATTTCTATAATACACTAATTTGTGAGAACAATATTTTCTGTGAACAAATGTT
The DNA here is from genome assembly GCF_018296145.1 of Oncorhynchus tshawytscha. Classification (NCBI taxonomy): domain Eukaryota; kingdom Metazoa; phylum Chordata; class Actinopteri; order Salmoniformes; family Salmonidae; genus Oncorhynchus; species Oncorhynchus tshawytscha. The sequence continues at coordinate 48,371,530 of NC_056433.1, read as the reverse complement.
TCCTTCTGTCATTACAATAAGGTTGGTAGCAACATGTGAAAATCATTGTGGAAATCGGTTGCCGCTCAAGTCGACTACAAACCTCATAATGCAGTGCTAAGTACTATCAATTTAGGATTCTATAATCTCACCATGTTCAACCTGTAGATTACCTGCAGACCTGCAGATCTCACCATGTTCAACCCGCCACGCAGAGTGGAGTCTGACATTCGCAACGGCCGTGCAACTGCTCAATGCAATGCACCCTGGACTGAAGAGGCAGACATCTAGGAGAAAGGTAGTGGACCCACTGTTAAATGACATATTTTTCGAGGTAGGAATATCAAAAGAAAAATACGATCAATGGCTCATTCGAGAGAAAACAACCTTCCGCGTGATGACATCGGCCAGTCCTGAAATCGAACACGTATGATAGACGTTTTTCCGCGATCTAAAAATCGAATACCTATCAACTTCCGGGGTAGTTAGAGCAGCTTAATCGTAATGCCACATCACACAGGCCGAATTTCTGCCTGTTTAAATGACAATAGTTTAGATACAAATGAAAACATGAAATGACCCCGAGAATCGATAGAACATGGCTCATGCACAAAAACAATCTACCATTCAAAATGGGGCGAATCTTCCTTTTAAGGCTTTGATATTTGGGAAACCCATTTAGGTCATCTTACTTGTATTAAATGAATGGCCGGCTTGCATTGTGGCTGGCTTTTAACACAGTTAGCCTCTACAGTTTAGTCAGGTCCCGAACAGGGGAATGCTCCTGGTTGGTAGGCTGGTATTATTAGGACATTTTCCTGGCTTCCACAAAGAGACATACTGTACTGCACGACACCAAGGACTCTTGGCCGCTGACCCTGGTTGGCTGAGTCCATGTAGAATAAGCCTTCACACACACATGCCCACACAGAGGCAGCATGCACGCACACACACACATTCAGAGTGAGAGAGAGAGAGAGAGAGAGAGAGAGAGAGAGAGAGAGAGGGGAAGGTATGCACACACAGACTGACTGAAATACACAAACTAAATATATCAATATGAGCTGCCTGCTAGCCCTCTATTATCACGCTGCACTCTGCAGGTAATTCAGACTCTGCAGACTGTACCAGGGTAGCATCATGTTAAACGCAAGAGAAATCTGATATCAACTCATTATGACACATGAAATTATGACTTTGAGAAGCATTTGAGGTTCACTTTCAGGACAGTGTTATGTCAATTGCCATGACCTGTTATGAGAACATGACTAAGAGTCTGTCACTGTGAGCTGAGTGTGCCCCTGCGTTGAAAGTCCTATCAGCTTCTCAGACAGTATATTCTGCGAAGCAATAGGGTGAGGCACAACATGAAGGAACCAGACAGAAGCGCACCTGTGTAACGTTTATAGGGAAAGCTGAATCATCACGTTTCCTCAAAGCCAAACAGTCAATTGTCTGTTAGGCTTCTCACTGAGAGAAACAACAACAGAGCATGACGTACGACACAATGTCTCACAATGTCTGAGAAATACTCTGCCTATGAATAATAGGAAAGGAGAGTGATTGGAGAGAGATATGAAGTCAGCTGCTAGTTGGGTGAGCCTCAAGGAGAGAGTAATGGAAGTTTGTCATTGATGCAAGGCTGTGTGTGTGGGAGATTAGACGTGGCCCGCAGGCGGCGTTCCAATTCATCCCAAAGGTGTTCGATGGAATTGAGGTCAGGGCTCTGTGCAGGCCAGTCAAGTTCTTCCACACCGATTTCGACAAACCATTTCTGTATGAACCTCGCTTTGTGCATTACAATTCTGAAACAGGAAAGGGCCTTCCCTGAACTGTTGGCACAAAGTTGGAAGCACAAAATCTCTAGAATGTTATTGTATGCTGTAGTGTTAAGATTTCCCTTCACTGGAACTAAAGGGCCTAGCCCGAATCATGAAAAACAGCCCCAGACCATTATGCATCCTCCACCAAACTTTACACTTGGCACTATACCTGGGGCAGGTAGCTTTCCCCTGGCTGCCAGATGGTGAAGCGTTATTCATCACACCAGAGAATGTGTTTCCACTGCTCCAGAGTCCAATGGTGGCGAGCTTTGGTGAGTTTAGGCTTGTGTGCGGCTGCTCGGCTTTGAAACTCATTTCATGGAGCTCCTGACGAACAGTTATTGTGCAGACATTGCTTCCAGAGGCAGTTTGGAATTTGGTAGTGAGTGTTGCAACCGAGAATAGAAGATTTTTACGGGGGGACAAATAATGTGATATGAAGTACACACATATTTGGAAGAAGTGTGTGTGTGGGGGGCGGGGGGGATTGTGTCCATTCCCCACATTCCAGGAGAGTTTGGCAAGTCCCTGAGTTTCCTTTGATGCACCCCTCCTCTTCAGCCCCCGGTCTGCACTCTCTGTTTCCAGTAAAGCTCTCCCAAACATGCACTCACCTCTTTCGCGCACAGAGTGAGAGAGAGAAAGAGAGAGAAAGAGAGAGAGAGAGAGTTAGTGAGAATGAGAGAGTGAGCCTGAGAGAGTGAGAGAGAAAGTGGGTGAGGGAGAGAGTTTATGTACAAGTATTTTAGGTATGTGTGTGTATATGCATTTGTAGTCTATTTTCAAATCCCCACGCCCCCAATTCAATTCCTACTCTGCTTCCCAGCAAAATACTTGACAAGTATTTTTGTATTTATGCAGTAAGGCACAGGGGACAAAAAATGTGATATGAAGTACACACATATGGGAAGAGGTGGGAGGGGAAAGGATTGTGAGAAAAATACAGACTGAAACCCCCTAGACTGTGCAGTCAATGATTCATGTGTAGTTTACTAGAAATGTCCTGCAAGGAAGCCATTCCACAGAAGAGATGTTGTCCATTCCCCACATTCCAGGAGAGTTCGGCAAGTCCCTGAGTTTCCTTTGATGCACCCCTCCCCTTCGGCCCGGTTTGCCTCTCTGTTTCCAGTAAAGCTCTCCCAAATATGCACTCACCACTTCCGCGAGCACGCACAGAGAGAGAGAGAGAGAGCGAGACACAGACAGAGACAGAGACAGAGACAGACAGACAGACAGACAGAGCTGTAACTTTTCAGTCTTGGAAGGGGCAGGAGGGACAGTAAAATGTTCCAGTGAATGTTAACTTATATGGAAGGTGGGCTTTGTCTGCATAGACAGCAACAGGAGAGTTCGTGCAGTTTATTTTTGGCTATAATGCAGTGAGTGACACTTAATTTGTGACCATGTGATACTGCACATTCTGTTGCATTAAAGGTCCATAAAGTTTCAATTATCTTACCCCTGGCCTTCACTGGCTCCTGTTTTTAAGAGCTACAGTATTACTTGCATCCTCTAGGCAGCTTGCCCTGAGTGAAACAGAGACCGGTGGATGTGTGTTTGCGTTGCTAGGGAGATAACCGCTGATGCTTCCCATAGCAATGATCAGCGTTTGGTATTCCCATGGCTTGCGGCGAAGTCGTAGGCTGTTGATTCAGGACAGAAGAGGTAGTTCCCCCTAACAACCGATTATGTTAACTTATCCCGAAGGGTGGAGGGGGAGGAACATTTTACAAGCCTTTTCCACTCATAGATCTACAGGTTTGTATGTGACAACTAAAGATCTTTATTTATTTTATTTTATTCAAGTTAACCAAGAGACACTGCTCCTTGATCCTTGCAGAGGGTGTTGCTTACGGCTGAGTGGGCCTCAATAGTTGGAGGTATTCTTGCCCCGAGGTAAACCCTAAAACGCTGTGTGCATGGTCAGTCAGAGACAAGGAGCCTCTCTCTTTTACAGTTTCCCCCATTTTGGACTATTTTAGGGGTGCTCCCTGCTGCTTTACATACGCTGTCGACTGTTGTGCGCTTTAAGGTTGGCAAGGCAACCCCTGGGGTGTCATGTGATTGTCCGGAGGACTGCTTCTTCTGGGGAGTGCCAATATGGCCGACCGGTGTCTTCAAAGCCTCTCATTGGCCAATACATAGCATCAGCAATCTAGGGTTTATATACATCATGCTGTGAAGCCAAATAAGGGGGACATGCTGTGAAGCCTGTGAAGACAGACCCAACATACTGTAAGTCATAGTTATTCAATTCAAATCTGCATCAATTGAGCATTTCAGGCACACAAAAATTACAAACATTGAAAAGTTTCACTAAAAAGTGCACAACCAAATATTGCATATTTCAAATTAAGTACTTCAAAAACACAAGAAAACACATTGTGGAATGAGTCGATCACTCCATCAACTAATTGGTAGCATCATAACTCTTAACAGTAAATGAAAAGGAAATTGAATTCACTTCCAATTTAACAAACATAACCCTTTGCAAAATAATTACAGTCTACGTAGACACGCTCCTGGATCTCCTCTTCAACGAGGTGACCCTTGACCCAACACAGTATGTGGGGAAGCTGCGCGAGCTGTCCATCCCAGGACCCCTGTCTGCCCAGTGTGAGAGGCCTGACAAGAAGGAGGCCATAGCTGGATTTGTCTCTCGCTTCAATCTTGTAGAATAAGCCTTCACACCCACATGCACACACACACACACACACACACACACACACACACACATTCAGAGAAAGAGAGGAGAGGAAGTTATACACACACAGTATGACTAAAATACACTGACGAAATATATCAATATGAGCTGCCTGCTAGCCCTCTATCATCACTCTGCACTCTGCAGGTAATTCAGACTCTGCAGACTGTACCAGGGTAGCATCATTTTAAACGCAAGAGAAATCTGATATCAACTCATTATGACACATGAAATTACGGACACTTTGAGAAGCATTTGAGGTTCACTTTCAGGACAGTGTTATGTCAATTGCCATGACCTGTTATGAGAACATGACTAAGAGTCTGTCACTGTGAGCTGAGTGTGCCCCTGCGTTGAAGGTCCTATCAGCTTCTCAGACAGTATATTCTGTGAAGCAATAGGGTGAGGCACAACATGAAGGAACCAGACAGAAGCGCACCTGTGTAACGTTTATAGGGAAAGCTGAATCATCACATTTCCTCAAAGCCAAACAGTCAATTGTCTGTTAGGCTTCTCACTGAGAGAAACAACAACAGAGCATGACGTACGACACAATGTCTCACAATGTCTGAGAAATACTCTGCCTATGAATAATAGGAAAGGAGAGTGATTGGAGAGAGATATGAAGTCAGCTGCTAGTTGGGTGAGCCTCAAGGAGAGAGTAATGGAAGTTTGTCATTGATGCAAGGCTGTGTGTGTGGGCGATTAGACATGGCTCGCAGACGGCGTTCCAATTCATCCCAAAGGTGTTTGATGGAGTTGAGGTCAGGGCTCTGTGCAGGCCAGTCGAGTTCTTCCACACCGATCTCGACAAACCATTTCTGTATGAGCCTCGCTTTGTGCATGGGGGCATTACCATGCTGAAACAGGAAAGGGCCTTCCCCGAACTGTTGCCACAAAGTTGGAAGCACAAAATCTCTGAATGTTATTGTATGCTGTTGCGTTAAGATCTAGGGTTAAGATTTCCCTTCACTGGAACTAAAGGGCCTAGTCCCAATCATGAAAAATAGCCCCAGACCATTATGCCTCCTCCACCAAACTTTACACTTGGCACTATGCTTGGGGCAGGTAGCTTTCTCCTGGCTGCCAGATGGTGAAGCATTATTCATCACTCCAGAGAATGCGTTTCCACTGCTCCAGAGTCCATTGCTGGTGGCGAAGTCGTCGGCTGTTGATTCAGGACAGAAGAGGTAGTTCCCCCTAACAACCGATTATCTTAGCTCATCCCGAGGGGCGGAAGAGGAGGAACTGGCACCGGAGGAGATGGCCGCCGTTTTACGGTCTCCTAATGAATTGTGCTATTATGTGGGTTTTTTTCTGGATATTTGTAAATGATTTTGTACATAATGTTTCTGCAACCGTATTTTACGGCAGAAAAGAGCTTCTGGATATCAGGACCTGGATCACTCACCTCAGATTAGATGAAGATTTTTTCAACAACAACAACAACAACAGCAAGCAGGACTCACACGATATTCTCCAAACACCCCACAGGGCAGACATCCCAATTATTCGCAAAAGGAAGCGACGCAGAGGAAGAAGAGCCGGATGCTTCGTCCGGATCCGCAGAAGACAACTAGGAAAGCTGCCGTTACCGTCAATATTACTCGCCAATGTGCAATCATTGGACAATAAACTAGACGAGGTACGATCACGAATATCCTACCAATGGGACATCAAAAACTGTAATATCCTATGTTTCCCGGAATCGTGGCTGAATGACATGGATATTCAGCTAGCGGGATACACGCTGCACCGGCAGGATAGAACAGCACACTCCGGTAAGAGCAGGGGGGGGGGGCGGTCTGTGCATATTTATAAACAACAGCTGGTGCACGTAATCTAAGGAAGTCTCTAGATCTTGCTCACCTGAAGTAGAGTATATTATGATAAATTGCAGGCCACACTACTTGCCTAGAGAGTTCTCAGCTATACTTTCGTGGCTGTTTATTTACCACCACAGACAGATGCCGGCACTAAGACTGCACTCAGCCAGCTGTATAAGGAAATAAGCAAACAGGAAACCACTCACCCAGAGGCGGCGCTCCTAGTGGCTGGAGAATTTAATGCAGGGAAACTTAAATCAGTTCTACCAAATCTCTGTCAACATGTTAAATGTGCAACCAGAGGGAAATAAATTCTAGATCACCTGTACTCCACACACAGAGATGCGTACAGAGCTCTCCCTCGCCCTCCATTTGGTAAATCCAACCACAACTCTTTCCTCCTGATTCCTGCTTACATGCAAAAATTAAAGCAGGAAGCACCATAACTCGGCCTATAAAAAAATGGTCAGATGAAGCAGATGTTAAACTACAGGACTGCTTTGCTATCAGACTGGAACATGTTCCGGGATTCTTCCGATGACATTGAGGAATACACCACATCAGTCACTGGCTTTATCGATAAGTGCATTGAGGGCGTCATCCCCACAGTGACTGTACATACATACCCCAACCAGAAGCCATGGTAGAGCTGCCGCTTTCAAGGTGCGGGACGCTAACCCGGAAGCATACAAGAACTCCCGCTACGCTCTGCGACGAACCATCAAACAGGCAAAGCGTCATTACAGGGCTAAGATTGAATCATACTACACCGGCTCCGACACTCGTCGGATGTGGCAGGGCTTGCAAACTATTACAGACGACAAAGGAAAGCACAGCCGTGAGCTGCCCAGTGACACGAGCCTACCAGACGAGCTAAATCACTTCTATGCTCGCTTCGAGGCAAGAAACACTGAAGCATGCTTGAGAGCATAAGCTGTTCCGGACGACTGCGTGATCACGCTCTCCGCAGCCGACGTGAGTAAGACCTTGAAACAGGTCAACATTCACAAGGCTGCGGGGCCAGATGGATTACCAGGGCATGTGCTCCGGACATGTGCTGACCAACTGGTAGGTGTCTTCACTGACATTTTCAACATGTCCATGATTGAGTCTGTAATACCAACATGCCTCAAGCAGACCACCATAGTCCCTGTGCCCACAAAGGCAACCTGCCTAAATGACTACAGACCCGTGGCACTCACGTCCGTAGCCATGAAGTGCTTTGAAAGGCTGGTCATGGCTCACATCAACACCATTATCCCAGAAACCCTAGCCCCACTCCAATTTGCATACCGCCCAAACAGATCCACAGATGATGCAATCACTATTTCACTCCACACTGCCCTTTCCCACCTGGACAAAAGGAACACTTGTGTGAGAATGCTATTCATTGACTACAGCTCAGCGTTCAACACCATAGTACCCTCAAAGCTCATCATTAAGCTAAGGAACCTGGGACTTAACACCTCCCTCTGCAACTGGATCCTGGACTTCCTGACAGGCTGCCCCCAGGTGGTGAGGGTAGGTAGCAACAAATCTGCCACGCTGATCTTCAACACGGGAGCTCCCCAGGGGTGCGTGCTCAGTCCCCTCCTGTACTCCCTGTTCACCCAAGACTGCATGGCCAGGCACGACTCCAACACCATCATTAAGTTTGCTGACGACACAACAGCGGTAGGTCTGATCACCGACAACGATGAGACAGCCTATAGGGAGGAGGTCAGAGACCTGGCCGGGTGGTGCCAGAATAACAACCTATCCCTCAACGTAACCAAGACTAAGGAGATGATTGTGGACCACAGGAAAAGGAGCACCGAGCACGTCCTCATTCTCATAAACGGGGCTGTAGAGGAGCAGGTTGAGAGCTTCAAATTCCTTGGTGTCCACATCAACAACAAACTAGAATGGTCCAAACACACCAAGACAGTCATGAAGAGGGCACAACAAAGCCTATTCCCCCTCAGGAATCTAAAAAGATTTGGCAGGGGTCCTGAGATCCTCAAAAGGTTCTACAACTGCAACATCGAGAGCATCCTGACCGGTTGCATCACTGCCTGGTATGGCAATTGCTCGGCTTCCGACCGCAAGGCACTACAGAGGGTAGTGCGTACGGCCCAGTACATCACTGGGGCAAAGCTGCCTGCCATCTAGGACCTCTACACCAGGCGGTGTCAGAGGAAGGCCCTGAAAATTGTCAAAGACCCGAGCCAACCCAGTCATAGACTGTTTTCTCTACTACCGCATGGCAAGCGGTACCGGAGTGCCAAGTCTAGGACAAAAAGACTTCTCAAACAGTTTTAACCCCCAAGCCATAAGACTCCTGAACAGGTAACGAAATGGTTACCTGGACTATTTGCATTGTGTGCCCCCCAACCCCTCTTTTACATTGCTGCTACTCTCTGCCTATCATATACCATGGGGCAAAAAAGTATTTAGTCAGCCACCAATTGTGCAAGTTCTCCCACTTAAAAAGATGAGAGAGGCCTGTAATTTCCATCATAGGTACACTTCAACTATGACGGACAAAATTAGAAAAAAAATCCAGAAAATCACATTGTAGGATTTTTTATGAATTTATTTGCAAATTATGGTGGAAAATAAGTATTTGGTCACCTACAAACAAGCAAGATTTCTGGCTCTCGCAGACCTGTAACTTCTTCTTTAAGAGGCTCCTCTGTCCTCCACTCGTTACCTATATTAATGGCACCTGTTTGAACTTGTTATCAGTATAAAAGACACCTGTCCACAACCTCAAACAGTCACATTCCAAACTCCACTATGGCCAAGACCAAAGAGCTGTCAAAGGACACCAGAAACAAAATTGTAGACCTGCACCAGGCTGGGAAGACTGAATCTGCAATAGGTAAGCAGCTTTGTTTGAAGAAATCAACTGTGGGAGCAATTATTAGGAAATGGAAGACATACAAGACCACTGATAATCTCCCTCGATCTGGGGCTCCACGCAAGATCTCACCCCGTGGGGTCAAAATGATCACAAGAACGGTGAGCAAAAATCCCAGTACCACACGGGGGGGACCTAGTGAATGACCTGCAAAGAGCTGGGACCAAAGTAACAAAGCCTACCATCAATAACACACTACGCCGCCAGGGACTCAAATCCTGCAGTGCCTGACGTACTGGCTTAAGCAGGGGGACACATGTCCAGGCCCGTCTGAAGTTTGCTAAAGAGCATTTGGATGATCCAGAAGAAGATTGGGAGAATGTCATATGGTCAGATGAAACCAGAATATAACTTTTTGGTAAAAACTAAACTCGTTGTGTTTGGAGGACAAAGAATGCTGAGTTGCATCCAAAGAACACCATACCTACTGTGAAGCATGGGGGTGAAAACATCATGCTTTGGGGCTGTTTTTCTGCAAAGGGACCAGGACGACTGATCCGTGTAAAGGAAAGAATGAATGGGGCATGTATCGTGAGATTTTGAGTGAAAACCTCCTTCCATCAGCAAGGGCATTGAAGATGAAACATGGCTGGGTCTTTCAGCATGACAATGATCCCAAACACACCGCCCGGGCAACGAAGGAGTGGCTTCGTAAGAAGCATTTCAAGGTCCTGGAGTGGCCTAGCCAGTCTCCAGATCTCAACCCCATAGAAAATCTTTGGAGGGAGTTGAAGGTCTGTGTTGCCCTGCAACAGCCCCAAAACATCACTGCTCTAGAGGGGATAAGCATGGAGGAATGGGCCAAAATACCAGCAACAGTGACCAAATGCTTATTTTCCACCATAATTTGCAAATAAATTCATTAAAAATCCTACAATGTGATTTTCTGGATTTTTTTTCTAATTTTGTCTGTTATAGTTGAAGTGTACCTATGATGAAAATTACAGGCCTCTCTCATCTTTTTAAGTAGGAGAACTTGCACAATTAGTGGCTAACTAAATACTTTTTTGCCCCACTGTATGCATAGTCACTTTAACTATACATTCATGTACATACTACCTCATTTGGCCCGACCAACCAGTGCTCCCGCACATTGGCTAACCGGGCTATCTGCATTGTGTCCCACCACCCACCAACCCCTCTTTTTACGCTACTGCTACTCTCTGTTCATCATATATGTATAGTCACTTTAACCATACCCACATGTACGTACTACCTCAATCAGCCCGACTAACCGGTGTCTGTATATAGCCTTGCTACTCTTACTTTTTACTGTTGTTTTATTTCTTTACTTACCTACACACACACACACACATATACATACTTTTTTTTCTCCGCACTATTGGTTAGAGCCTTAAGGAAGCATTAACCTGTTGTATTCGGCGCACGTGACAAAAACACTTTGATTTGATTTGACAAGCCTTTTCCACTCATAGACCTACAGGTTTGTATGTGACAACTAAAGATCTTTATTTATTTTATTTAAGTTAACCAAGAGACACTACTCCTTTATCCTTGCAGAGGGTGTTGCTTACGGCTGAGTGGGCCTCAATAGTTGGAGGTATTCTTGCCCCGAGGTAAACCCTAAAACGCTGTGTGCATGGTCAGTCTGAGTCAGAGACAAGGAGCCTCTTTCTTTTACAGTTTCCCCCATTTTGGACTATTTTAGGGGTGCTCCCTGCTGCTTTACATACGCTGTCGACTGTTGTGCGCTTTAAGGGTGACAAGGCAACCTCTGGGGTGTCATGTGATTGTCCGGAGGACTGCTTCTTCTGGGGAGTGCCAATATGGCCGACCGGTGTCTTCAAAGCCTCTTATTGGCCAATACATAGCATCAGCAATCCAGGGTCTATATACATCATGCTGTGAAGCCAAATAAGGGGGACATGCTGTGAAGCCTGTGAAGACAGACCCAACATACTGTAAGTCATAGTTATTCAATTCAAATCTGCATCAATTGAGCATTTCAGGCCCACAAAAATTACAAACTTTGAAAAGTTTCACTAAAAAGTGCACAACCAGTTGTGCACTTTTTTGGAGTCGTGCCTGGCTGTGCAGTCGTGCCTGGCTGTGCAGTCATGAGTGAACAGGGAGTACAGGAGGGGACTGAGCACACACCCCTGAGGGGCCCCGTGTTGAGAATCAGCTTGGTGGATGTGTTGTTACTTACCCTTACCACCTGGGGGTGGCCCGTCAGGAAGTCCAGGATCCAGTTGCAGAGGGAGGTGCTTAGTCCCAGGGTCCTTAGCGTAGTAATGAGCTTTGAGGGCACTATGATGTTGAACGCTGAACTGGAGTCAATGAATAACATTCTTATATAGGTGTTCAGGTATGAAAGGGCAGTCTGGAGTGCAATACAGATTGCATTATCTGTGGATCTGTTGGGACGTATGCAAATTGAGGTGGGTCTAGGGTTTCTGGGATAATGGTGTTGATGTGAGCCATGACCAGCCTTTCAAAGCACTTCATGGCTACAGATGTGAGTGCTACGGGTCGGTAGTCATTTAGGCAGGTTACTTTAGTGTTTTTGGGCACAGGGACTATGGTGATATGCTTGAAACATGTTGGTATTACAGACTCAGACAGGGAGAGATTAAAAATGTCAGTGAAGACACTTGCCAGTTGGTCAGCACATGCGGATTACAGGTCCTGCGGCCTTGGTCAACAGTGAATGTTGACCTGTTTAAAGGTCTTACTCACATCGGCTGCGGAGATCGTGATCACACAGTCGTCTGGAACAGTTGATGCTCTCATGCATGTTTCAGTGTTACTAGGCTCGAAGCGAGCATAGAAGTAATTTAGCTCGTCTGGTAGGCTCCTGTCACTGGGCAGCTCTCGGCTGTGCTTTCCTTTGGTCAGTCAGTAATAGTTTGCAAGCCCTGCCATATCCGATGAGCATCGGAGCCGAAGTAGTACGATTCAATCTTAATCCTGTATTGACACTGCCTATTTGATGATTTGCATAGAGGGATTTCTTATAAGCTTCCGGGTTAATGTCCCGCTCCTTGAAAGTGGCAGCTCTACCCTTTAGCTCAGTGTGGATGTTGCCTGTAATCCATGGCTTCTGGTTGGGGTATGTACGTACAGTCACTGTGGGGATGATGTCATCTATTCACTTATTGATGAAGCCAGTGACTGATGTGGTGTACTCCTCAATGCCATCGGAAGAATCCCGGAACATATTCCAGTCTGTGATAGCAAAACAGTCCTGTAGCTTAACATGTGCTTCATCTGACCACTTTTTTATTGACCGAGTCACTAGTGCTTTTGTAAGCAGGAATCAGGAGGATAGAATTATGGTCAGATTTGCCAAATGGAGGGCGAGGGAGAGCTTAGTATGCATCTCTGTGTGTTTGCATTTAACATGCTGGTGGAAATAAGATTGAACGGATTTAAGTTTCCCTGCATTAAAGTCCCCGGCCACTAGGAGCGCCGTCTCTGGATGAGCGTTTTCCTGTTTGCTTATGGCGGTATACAGCTCATTGAGTGCGGTCTTAGTGCCAGCATCGGTCTCTGGTGGTATGTAGACAGCTATGAAAAATATAGATGAAAACTCTCTAGGTAGATAGTGTGGTCTACAGCTTATCATGAGATACTCTACCTACTCTATGTGAAATATTTAGACTTCCTTAGATATCGTGCACCAGCTGTTGTTTACAAATATACATAGACCGCCACTTCTTGTCTTACCAGAGGCTGCTGTTCTATCCTGCCGATATGGTGTATATCCCACCAGCTGTATGTTATTCATGTCGTCGTTCAGCCACGACTCTGTGAAACATAAGATACAGTGAAACATTACATACAGTCCCGTTAGTAGGATATACACTACCGTTAAAAAATTTGGGGTCACTTAGAAATGTCCTTGTTTTTTTAAAGAAAAGCACATTTTTGTCCATTAAAATAACATAAATGTATCAGAAATACAGTGTAGACATTGTTAATGTTGTAAATGACTTTTATAGCTGGAAACGGTAGATTTTTTGGGGAATATCTACATAGGCGTACCGAGGCCCATTATCAGCAACCATCACTCCTGTGTTCCAATGGCACATTGTGTTAGCTAATCCAAGTTGGTCATTTTAAAAGGCCAATTGATCATTAGAAAACCCTTTCGCTATTCTGTTAGCACAACTGAAAACTGTTGTTCTGATTAAAGAATCAATACAACTGGTCTTCTTTAAACTAGTTGAGTATCTGGAGCATCAGCATTTGTGGGTTCGATTACAGGCTCAAAATGGCCAGAAACAAAGACCTTTCTTCTGAAACTCGTCAGTCTATTCTTGTTCTGAGAAATGAAGGCTATTCCATGCGAGAAATTGCCAAGAAACTGAAGATCTCGTACAGCGCTGTGTACTACTCTCTTCACAGAACAGCACAAACTGGCTCTAACCAGAATAGAAAGAGGAGCGGGAGGCCCCGGTGCACAACTGAGCAAGAGGATAAGTACATTGGAGTGTCTAGTTTCAGAAACAGACACCTCACAAGTCCTCAACTGGAAGCTTTATTAAATAGTACCCGCAAAACACAAGTCTCAACGTCAACAGCGAAGAGGCGACTCCGGGATGCTGGTCTTCGCGAAAAAACAAACAAAATAGCATGGTTGGTTAAGAGCCCATAAAACGGCAGCGATCTTCTCCAGCGCCATCTTCATGGTGAGAGAAAAAGGTAACATATCTTCCATTCTGAGCATTTTAATAGCGTAACAATATTATGGGTGATGTTTTGGTCATTCAAAGGTTAGTTTTAATTCAAAAATAGGATGAGTGTGCGGGATCTCTAAGTACATGTATGTCAACAATCATTAGTGTCAATTTTACAAAAGGCCACAGATGTCTAAAGGCAATTATTGATCAACCTCCACTCCCTCCCTCTGATTGTTTGACATTCTCACTTAATCCCAATTTTGAGTCAGTACCTAAGAGGTTTAAAAAGGTCATTAAGAATTTATTTGGAGTGACTTACGAGCGACTTAGGAATGACTCTCAGTTTCTTTTAGCTGATGATTAGTTTGTATTTTTTATGTATTTGAACAACAGCCATCAATTAACAAAATCTTGCCATATCATTCTAAATAATATCAAACTTCACATTCAGCTGTCTTTCATTTCTGGTGACACTTCATATGTAAACATCTTACTAAACGTATTCAACAGTGTGTGGGTATGTGTGCATCTCTCTCTCGCTCTGTCTAACCTGACCCCTTACTGGTTGTTTTTTTGTGGCTGGTTTCAAGTCAGGCTGACACGGGAGTAGACGCCACAACAGCAGTATTTGGCACCAACGTGACAGAGGTGTGTCCCAAATGGAACCCTATAGTGCACCTCTTTTGATCAGACACACAAACGTAGTGCACTACATAGGGAATATATATATAGGGAATCGGGTGCCATTTGGGACACACCCAGGGTGACGGAGACACAGAGAGCCGCTACAAAGACAAGCCTGTTCATTTCACTGTGAATTTTCATGTTGTCCAAACAGCCTTTGTGGTGTCATGACAGGAGCAGTGAGCCAGCCGTCCTTTTCTTGAGTCTGACTCTTGTAATTTCTCCTAAGACTTAGTCACCAATAAAGAGCTTTGATTGTGCTATGGGCACGGGGCCTCAATCAAATAGCCCCGTTGTTTCTCTAGGCGACACATCCAAAGCCTTCTATTGTACAACTCTTCTATATTTCATTCCTTTTCCTCTATTTTTAACCCAAGATAAATAGCTATATTGGGGGTAAATAATGTGTTTCTTTTTTTTTGTCAATCGCTTAAACAACACGCCCACCCCAAGGCTTTCGCTGAATCTTTATGATCCCTAACATTCTTTGGTGTACTAATTACAACACACACACACACACATTCATACTGTGCCGACTGCGTGGGCATTTACCAGTCAACCCTCATGTGACACTCAAGTGACTAAAGCAATCACATGCCAGTTGCATAATGGGCAGTCACATCTGTTGACTCTCAATTGTACTAGTTGTACCATTTCTGGGATAAAATAAGATCTCGAAATTAGCCTCACGCAGGTCATGCCCCCAAAATGTATTGCCCTCCTTTCTCCTGCAGTTGACAGCACTATTCATGGGGATCTCGTGAAACTGTACAATGAATAGTACAGTAAGTTGCTGGTTATTGAGTAAACTTAAAGAGCCATACTAAGAGCTATTCAGTAAGACACAGTGGATCTCGGGTTTACTAGCTCCCTTAGCGTTTCAATACAGTACAGTATCTGCAACAAAACCTCCTGAAACTCCAATCATACAGTGGCATCATGTTACAATTTTTATGTTATCTCTTTGGTACCATTTTCACAAGTATGTGGTGAATTTTCAAAACTCTTAGTACAAAACTGCAAACTGGTAACACTTGTAAAGCAGCCACTATGTCACGGTCGTCATAAAGAGGAGACCAAGGCGCAGCGTGGTAAGCGAACATACTTATTTAATGGAAGAACGAACACTGAACAAAACAACAAAACGAACCGTGAAGCAATATGGCTAGTGCAGAACAGGCAACTAAATATAGAATAACAACCCACAAAATTCCACAAGCAATATGGCTACCTAAATATGGTTCCCAATCAGACACAACGATAAAGAGCTGCCTCTGATTGAGAACCAATCCAGGCAACCATAGACATATAAACACCTAGACTACAAAACCCCCTAGACATACAAAAACACCATGACATGCAAAAACCCCTAGACAATACAAAAACTAAACAAACCACCCTTGTTACACCCTGACCTAACCAAATAATAAAGAAAACAAAGATAACTGAGGTCAGGGCGTGACACACTCTTACATTCATACCTGTCATTGTGCATACATTTTGTAGACATATTTCACCACACAACCATTGATCCAAAATATAAGTTTACTGTGAGTACTTTGGTTTAATCGCTGAAACAGAACATAATGACATCTTCTCAATTTTGATATTTTAACAAGCACTTAATCCAATAGCAAAAAAAAATGTAAGATACACGTTTCAAAATTGCCCTTTGAATGTAGTATCCTACAGCGCTGTAAAACTGCCGTACACCACACTATTTTCACATTAGGTTATACACTCGCACTACCCATTAAAATGGACTGAACATCTAACTTCAATCATTTCTATCCCATGTGTTATCAGAAGGTGTGGTCGCTGAAGACATATTTCACAATATAATCAAGTGAAAGAAAGGAAAGAAACATCATGTTAAGTCGTCACTAGTTTGCATCAAGCCTGTCTTGAGCATTTGGCCATACTGTAGGTTCTCATCGAAGTCACAGTAAATACGTTGTTCATGCACCTGGGGAAAAACCTTTTGGCATGGCGAATCCAAGCCTTGACCTAGGTCTGGACTGATTTCATTGCACCCGGTATTCATGTCCTGAAGGAGGGTGATACTATATTACCATGGCCGAGGCTGTCAGAGGAGTTCAACCCAATCTGAAAAGATCAACTCTCAATTCGATCGTGAGAACATTTTGCCAAGAAGTCTACAGGATATGCTTTATGCTTTACCATTACATTTACAGTAAATTACATATTGTAATGCATGTACATTTATTAAACGTTAGTATTCTTACCGTATGATCTATTGACAGTATACTGTGTTCTACCCTCAGAATTTAAATAAAGCAGGCCAATGAGAACGATGATACCTTTGCCAATGTGTCATCCATCAACCGACCAACAATAGCCTGCCTTTTGAAGAGGCACCGTGTATCTATGAAACACATTTATCTGGTGCTTTTGAAGTCCACCTGTGGTAAATTCAACTGATTGGACATGATTTGGAAAGGCACACACCTGTCTATATAAGGTCTCACAGTTGACAGTGATGTCAGAGCAAAAACAAAGAGGTAGAAGGAATTGTCAGTAGAGCTGCAGCATTGAAGGTCCCAAAGAACACAGTGGCATCCATCCATCACCAAGACTCTTCCTAGAGCTGGCCGCCCGGCCAAACTAAGCAATCAGGGGAGAAGGGCCTTGGTCAGGAAGATGACCAAGAACCCCATGGTCACTCTGACAGAGGTCCAGAGTTCCTCTGTGGAGATGGGAGAACCTTCCAGAAGGACAACCATCTATGCAGCACTCCACCAATCAGGCCTTTATGGTAGAGTGGCGAGACGGAAGCCAAAGGCACATGACAGCCTGCTTGGAGTTTACCAAAAGACACCCAAAGGACTCTCAGACCATGAGAAACAAGATTCTCTAGTCTGAAGAAATCAAGACTGAACTCTTTGGCTTGAATGCCTTAGTGTCACGTCTGGAGGAAACCACGCACTGCTCATCACCTGGCCTATACCATCCCTATGGCAAAGCATGGTGGTGGCTGTGTGCATAGGGTTGTTGTTCTGTTGAAAGGTGAACCTTCGGCATAGTCTGAGGTCCTGAGTACTCTGGAGCAGGTTTTCATCAAGGGTCTCTCTGTACTTTGCTCCGTTCATCTTTCCCTCGATCCTGATGAGTCTTCCAGTCCAGAGCCCGAACTTGAACCCGATCGGACATCTCTGGAGAGACCTGAAAATACCTTTGCAGCGATGCTCCCCATCCAACCTGACAGAGCTTGAGAGGATCTGCAGAGAAGAATGGGAGAAACTCCCCAAATATATGTGTGCCAAGCTTGTAGCGTCATACTCAAGGCTGTAATCACTGCCAAAGGTGTTTCAACAAAGTACTGAGTAAAGGGTCTGAATACTTGGGCAAATGTGATATTTCCGTGTTTTTACAAACAGTTCCAAAAACCTGTTTTTGCTTTGTCATTATGGGGTATTGAGTGTAAATTGATGAGGGGAAAAAACAATTTCATCAATTTTAAAAGAAGCCTTTAACGTCACAAAATGTGGAAAAAGTGAAAAGGTCTGAATACTTTCCGAATGCACTGTATGCCTGCCCCATTATCTCCTTTCCTCAAGCCTTTTGAGGTATTTGTTTCAGCATGGAGGTGGAAGGTGTACGATCGCCGTCCCCATGAGTGTGCCACCCTCCTTCTGGCCATGGATGGGGCATGTGACGAAATCAATGCAGACCAATGTCAAGCTTGGATTCGCCGTGCCAAAAGATTTTTCCCGCAGTGCATGAACAATGAGGAAATTCACTGTTATGTGGATGAGAATTTATGGCCAAATGCTCAAGACAGGCTTGATGCAAATTAATGCATGCTAAACATGTTATATTTTCACTTCATACATTTGATTACAGACAGTATACCTATGTTTTAATTATCTCTGAAAATGTCAAGTTTTTTTGCATGAATGATTGTATAATCTTCAACATTGGATATATATTATGGAAATGATAGATTTTCTGTCAATTTGGTTGGATAATGTAAGTGTACTGCATAATGTGAAAACTGTAGTCTACTGCAATTTACAGTACTGTAGAATATTACTTTCAGCACTACTCAGGGTGATTTGAAACACGTATCTTGCATTGTTTGCTATTGAATTAACTGGTCGTTAACACGACTAAATTGAAAAGATGTCATGTTTTGGTGATTAAACCAATGATCTCATTACATTTCACAATAAACTTATATTTTGAAATGGAAATGGTTGTGTGGTGAGAGGTTTACAATCCAAATGAATGCACAGTGACAGGTTTTTGAATGAAAGACTTTACAAGTGTGACCAGTTTTGTACTAAGGCTTGTGGAAAAACGGTATGTAGTTCTCAATCTGTATTAGACAAACCAGTCTAAATGTTTAAGTGATCATCAACTATTAAGAGCAGTCAATTAAAAACGACTAAAACGACAGCCTATAGGGAGGAGGTCAGAGTGGTGGGTGGTGCCAGAATAACAACCTATCCAAGACTAAGGAGATGATTGTGGACTACAGGAAAAGGAGGACCGAGCACGCCCCCATTCTCATCGACGGGGCTGTAGTAGCCTGTAGTAGCCACATAGCCTGGTTCCTCTCTAGGTTTCTTCCTAGGTTTTGGCCTTTCTAGGGAGTTTTTCCTAGCCACCGTGCTTCTACACCTGCATTGCTTGCTGTTTGGGGTTTTAGGCTGGGTTTCTGTACAGCACTTTGAGATATCAGCTGATGTACGAAGGGCTATATAAATAAATTTGATTTGATTTAGATTTAGTGGAGCAGGTTGAGAGCTTCAAGTTCCTTGGTGTCAACATCAACAACAAACTAGAATGGTCCAAACACACCAAGACAGTCGTAAAGAGGGCACGACAAAGCCTATTCCCCCTCAGGAAACTAAAAAGATTTGTCATGGGTCCTGAGATCCTAAAAAGGTTCTACAGCTGCAACATCGAGAGCATCCTGACCGGTTGCATCACTTCCTGGTACGGCAATTGCTCGGCCTCCGACGGCAAGGCACTACAGAGGGTAGTGCGTACGGCCCAGTACATCACTAGGGCAAAGCTGCCTGCCATCCAGGACCTCTACACCAGGCGGTGTCAAAGGAAGGCCCTAAAAATTGTCAAAGACCTCAGCCACCCCAGTCATAGACTGTTCTCTCTACTACCGCATGGCAAGCAGTACCGGAGTGCCAAGTCTAGGACAAAAAGGCTTCTCAACAGTTTTTACTCTCAAGCCATAAGACTCCAGGTAATGAAATGGCTACTTGGACTATCTGCATTGTGTGTTTTTATAAAACCTCCGGTTTTTATGTTATCTCTTTGGTACTATTTTCACAAGTAAGTGGTGATTTTTCAAAACTCTTAGTACAGAACTACAAACTGGTAACACTTGTAAAGCAGCCACTATGTCACGGTCGTCATAAAGAGGAGACCAACGCCCACCCCCCAACCCCTCTTTTACGTTGCTGCTACTCTCTGCTTATCATATATGCATAGTTACTTTAACTATACATTCATGTACATACTACCTCAATTGGCCCGACCAACCAGTGCTCCTGCACATTAGCTAACCGGGCTATCTGCATTGTGTCCCGCCACCCACCAACCCTTTTTACGCTACTGCTACTCTCTGTTCATCATATATGCATAGTCACTTTAACCATATCTACATACTACCTCAATCAGCCCGACTAACCGGTATCTGTATGTCGCCTCGCTACTTTTATAGCCTCGCTGCTGTTTATAGCCTCGCTGCTGTTATTTTTCACTGTCTTTTTCACTGTTGTTTTTATTTCTTTACTTACCTATTGTTCACCTAATACCTTTTTTGCACTATTGGTTAGAACCTGTAAGTAAGCATTTCACTGTGAGGTCTACACCTGGCGTATTCGGCGCACGTGACAAATATACTTTCATTTGATTTGAGTAATAATCAAATGAACTTCAACAAAAGAGAAGAGAATCATTGCACTGTGAAAGGCAATAACTTTATATGAACATGTACTGCAACGTGAAACATGCATTTCTTGATGAAACACTGATTAAGTTTGAAAAAGTGAATGTATGGTTTTGTGTTTTCCTTGGTCAAAAACATTTTTGCACCAAAGCAAATAATAATAATGAAAAAAGATGAACAGAATTGTCACCATTAATAACCAAACCTAATGATTGATGATCTGGAAGAATAATTGTACAGTAAATGGCATTAACATTGGCACGAAGATACATTAATTCCCAGATAAAGGACCAAAGGCTTTGCAGAGGCTTTTAAGGATTAGACACAACGATCATTGGAAACATTGGGAAGAAAGCGTTTTGAGGAAAATACATCTGCCAAATAGGGTGTCGTTATT
Organism: Oncorhynchus tshawytscha; assembly: GCF_018296145.1. Classification (NCBI taxonomy): domain Eukaryota; kingdom Metazoa; phylum Chordata; class Actinopteri; order Salmoniformes; family Salmonidae; genus Oncorhynchus; species Oncorhynchus tshawytscha. The sequence goes on along the minus strand of NC_056433.1, from coordinate 48,350,634 downwards.
TGTATCCCCCCCAAAAAGAGGGGAGGCAGGACAAATGATGAAAAAACAAACACTGTTACATTCATATTGGTATTAGGACAGATAGTTAACATAATGACTTCTGATTCAGGAAAAAAAAATTGAGATTTAGAATATACATGTACTTGGGGGGCCAAATAAAACCACCCACGGGCCAAATTTGGGCCTTGGGCTGCCAGTTGGGGAACCCTGATTGAAAGTAATGTTCTTAAATTGTTCAAAGAAAGTTAAGAAACAACGTTCTTCTGTGGGAATCTCAGTACTTAAGCATACGGCTTTCTGCAGGTTTCCTCATGATTCTATTTAAATCCATGTTCTCAGAACATCAAGAAAACTTTCCATAAAAACAACAAAAAAACATTAGTCACATTTTAAGAATGTTATTTTATAACATACATTCTGTTCTCAGCATCAACAAAACTTTAATGGAACCAAATGTGCTAGCTGGGTTTTCTCTCTAGCCAGACAATGTTACATCCAGAATGACAGAAAATGTGTTTGGATGAACACAAAGCCTTGTGCTTTCCTTCATTTGTATCTGCCAATTATGTGTTTCACCGCTCCTCTTGCAGTATCATCCGGTAACGTTCCTGTTTTCCAATTCGTCCCCAACAACGCTTTTTCTGCCAAACCATCTGCTGCACCAATGATACACATTCATTTGATTTTCACCTATTCAGCTCACAATCATGACTATATATGTACTGTATATGTATTGTACACAGCATCACCTCTCTATCCTTCAAAGTCTCTGAGGTCAGGGTTTCACGGAGTATCCCACAGTGTCTTGAGGTCAAAGGTAGTGATTGACAGGCCAGGGATGGGGTGGGGGCGGAGCTATAGGATGATGCAGGGCTTCTGGTCCTTGAAGGGGGTTTCCAGAGGTGGGCAATCCCACTAGCAGAGGATCTGTGTGTGCGTGCATCTCGCAGTAGTTCATCATCTCTGCTGCTGCCTTAGATACCCGAGGGGGAAGAGGGAGCGAGAGAGTGAGAGGGGGAGAGGCCATGTGACCTAACCACGGAAAAACCTCAGGCCCTGGAAAAAACTCTGGGCCCTAAATAGGATTCCAAACCTGCCTTGGTGTGTTCGATCCCCGCCTCGATGCGGAGCTGCTCCACCAGCTTCCTGGCCTGGGAGATGTTATTGGTCGACATTATTCTCTGCCATCGGTTCACACAGCGCTTAGAGAAAGAACCACTGAGGGAGCCAACGAGAGAGAGAAAGATGGAGAGAGAGAGAGGGGTTAAACACCATTGTTAAATGGTGGAAGTCCGAATCCCGGCCAGTTGTGATACCAGCTGGATTTTAACCAGCGTCTGTGGTAATGTCACTAACACTGAAATGCAGTGCCTTAGACAGCTGCGCCACTTGGGAGCCCCAGAATGTAATCATACAGTGCCTTTCGGCCCCCTTGAACTTTGCGACCTTTTGCCACATTTCAGGCTTCAAACATAAAGATATAAAACTGTATTTGTTTGTGAAGAATCAACAACAAGTGGGACACAATCATGAAGTGGAACGACATTTATTGGATATTTCAAACTTTTTTAACAAATCAAAAACTGAAAAATTGGGCGTGCAAAATTATTCAGCCCCTTTACTTTCAGTGCAGCAAACTCTCTCCAGAAGTTCAGTGAGGATCTCTGAATGATCCAATGTTGACCCTAATGTCTAATGATGATAAATACAATCCACCTGTGTGTAATCAAGTCTCCGTATAAATGCACCTGCACTGTGATAGTCTCAGAGGTCCGTTAAAAGCGCAGAGAGCATCATGAAGAACAAGGAACACACCAGGCAGGTCCGAGATACTGTTGTGAAGAAGTTTAAAGCCGGATTTGGATACAAAAAGATTTCCCAAGCTTTAAACATCACAAGGAGCACTGTGCAAGTGATAATATTGAAATGGAAGGAGTATCAGAACACTGCAAATCTACCAAGACCTGGCCGTCCCTCTAAACTTTCAGCTCATACAAGGAGAAGACTGATCAGAGATACAGCCAAGAGGCCCATGATCACTCTGGATGAACTGCAGAGATCTACAGCTGAGGTGGGAGACTCTGTCCATAGGACAACAATCAGTCGTATATTGCACAAATCTGGCCTTTATGGAAGAGTGGCAAGAAGAAAGCCATTTCTTAAAGATATCCATAAAAAGTGTTGTTTAAAGTTTGCCACAAGCCACCTGGGAGACACACCAAACATGTGGAAGAAGGTGCTCTGATCAGATGAAACCAAAATTGAACTTTTTGGCAACAATGCAAAACGTTATGTTTGGCGTAAAAGCAACACAGCTCATCACCCTGAACACACCATCCCCACCGTCAAACATGGTGGTGGCAGCATCATGGTTTGGGCCTGCTTTTCTTCAGCAGGGACAGGGAAGATGGTTAAAATTGATGGGAAGATGGATGGAGCCAAATACAGGACCATTCTGTAAGAAAACCTGATGGAGTCTGCAAAAGACCTGAGACTGGGACGGAGATTTGTCTTCCAACAAGACAATGATCCAAAACATAAAGCAAAATCTACAATGGAATGGTTCAAAAATAAACATATCCAGGTGTTAGAATGGCCAAGTCAAAGTCCAGACCTGAATCCAATCGAGAATCTGTGGAAAGAACTGAAAACTGCTGTTCACAAATGCTCTCCATCCAACCTCCACTGAGCTCGAGCTGTTTTGCAAGGAGGAATGGGAAAAAATGTCAGTCTCTCGATGTGCAAAACTGATAGAGACATATCCCAAGCGACTTACAGCTGTAATCGCAGCAAAAGGTGGCACTACAAAGTATTAACTTAAGGGGGCTGAATAATTTTGCACGCCCAATTTTTCAGTTTTTGAATTGTTAAAAAAGTTTGAAATATCCAATAAATGTCGTTCCACTTCATGATTGTGTCCCACTTGTTGTTGATTCTTCACAAAAAAATACAGTTTTATATCTTTATGTTTGAAGCCTGAAATGTGGCAAAAGGTCGCAAAGTTCAAGGGGGCCGAATACTTTCACAAGGCACTGTACATCATATAAATATAATGTAATCAGTATAGGCCTAAAACTATGTCATACCCCCTCATGTGTCAAGTCACTCAAGGACCTTTATAATGACATAAAAATAAACATCACAAGCCACTTATCTTCTACTGCAATCCCATATCTCATTCACATCAATTCAAAATATCGTGTGAAAACAACAGTGTCATTTTACATGGCTGACTTGAAGTGTGGTGGAGTTGTTATTGTCATCAACAGGCCAGTGACTGTTTGTCCCATGAATAAGCCATTCTCTGGACTGTAACATGAGCTTTGAGGCTACTTCAAAACCCAAACAAACCACTGTTAGCACTTAGCTGTTAGCGGGTAGCCCTTTAGCGCATGCTCACAATAAACTCTTTATGTAGGTTAACACTGTTGCTCCGGGTAACAAGTTGTCCTCAGGCCAGCCTGGCCTCAAAGACTAGAAGTAACATCGTAAACATACATTTGTGACCCTCCAATTAGTATAAAATTGTACTTTTGGTATGGTTACATAAGACAGAAGGTTACTTAGGCCCCCCCAAAAAAAAATAATTCTAATAATAATTCTAATAATTCTAATAAAAAGAATTTGGCCAAAATCTAAAGGAGGGAGGTTGGTCGGGAAGGAATGGTAGGTGTATAACGTGAATGTCTATCAACCCAAAAAATTGCGTTTTCAAATCACATTCCACACAACTTTGCAACAACTTGCTACTTTGCAACTACTTAGCATGTTAACAAACCATTCCTCTAACCCTAAAAGCATCTGAATGCTTCCCAACCCGAAACAGTTTGTGCATATATTATGATGACATCTTTTGACATTTTTTGTTCATTTTGATTCATTTTTTATTTTGTTCAAATTATTCTTGCTTTATTTTACCCCTTTTTTACTCCCCAATCAGTAGTTACAGTCTTGTCCCCTTGCTGCAACTCCCGTACAGACTCGGGAGAGGCAAAGTTCGAGAGCCATGCGTCCTCAGAAACACGATCCTGCCAAGCCGCACTGCTTCCTGACACACTGCTCGCCTAACCCGGAAGCAAGCCGCACCAATGTGTCTGGCGACCGCAGTCAGCGTGCGTGCGTCCGGCCCAACACAAGGAGTCACTAGAGTGCGATGGGACAAGGACGTCTCGGCCGGCCAAACCCTCCCTTAACCCAGATGATGCTGGGCCAATTGTGTGCCGCCTCATGGGTCTCTCGGGTTGCGGCCGGCTGCGACACAGCCCAGGATCGAGCCTCCAGCACTGCGATGCAGTGCCTTAGACCACTGCGCCACTTGAGAGGCTTGGGAAAGGATTTTTGTGGCTGTTCATGCACACACAAAACATTCTGGAGGCAAAGTCGGTAGCAGAAGTCTATGCCCCTTCGTCGGTGACTGGTCAACAGCAGGGATTCTTCAATTAAGTGTTTGTTGTCATTCAATGAGAGACTAATCGTTTTCATGCCAAAAATTTCACTTGAGAAATGCTGCACCGAACGTCTTAGTTAGGTGTCACCTAGCTAATGTTAGACGCAACAAAGTGGAATTCATGACATATGGTATGTATTACAAATTTGAAATTCATACATAAATCATACAAACTGTAATTCGTAACATATCATTTGAAATGTGTGATGGACATCCATAATTTAAAACATAGCATAAAAACGTAATATATCATACTAAATGGAGAGAGGGAGATTTATGTATACTATGTTACGTCTACCCCTGAGTCCAAGTTGCTCAGGCACAGATCTAGAATCAGCATACCCTCTCCAAGTCCAAGTCCTGACCTTAAATCAATTGGAAAAGTGTGTCATGGAAGAGCTGTAATCAAGGGAGGTCGTCCCGTTGCCTGGTTACGAACAACAATCCCATCAACAAGCCAGGTCAAAGCTATCAACTCTCTCAAATCAGTGAGTAACTCAGGCACAGAAGGATAACAACAAATACACAGGGAGTGATGACAACACTAGGAACTATGTGTTCTATCGATGATTCATTAGTTGGATATATTTGGTCCAGTTTCCAGTATGTTAAATGGATAATAACAAATGGACATACAGTATAACATCCAATAAATATGGAATGTCAAAAATAGAAATGAAAACAGCCAACACAGAATCTGAGGAGGTCATCCAACTGATTTTGAAATCCTGAAATACATTTTAAAATGGGAAATGTTTCAAACTGAAAGATGACCGGCATAATAAAATAAGCTCATCAAGGAGGAAAGCTGTACAATCAGAAACAACAAACCTTGGCTTTCAAAAGAAAGCCTAGACAGCATACAGTAGTCACTCTCAGACACTTGATGATGAGGCAAACAAGCACCATACAAGGCTATGTGTGTGTGTGTGTGTGTGTGTGTGTGTGTGTGTGTGTGTGTGTGTGTGTGTGTGTGTGTGTGTGTGTGTGTGTGTGTGTGTGTGTGTGTGTGTGTGTGTGTGTACATTTTACTATACTTGTGAGTACCAGAAGTGAGGACATTTGTAAAAGGCTATTTTAGGCTTAGGGGTTAGGTTTAGGGTTAGAATTAGGGTTAAGGTTCAAATTACGGTTAGGGTTAGGTTTAAAATAGGATTTTGAATGGGAATCAATTGTTGGTCGCCAAAAAGTCCTCACAAGTATAGTAAGACATAGCTGTGTGTGCGTGTGTGTGATGATTCTCACTCCCCTCTGGTTAAGCAGGAGAAAGCCCTACCGTGATGAGATCATCAGCGCCATCTGGAACGGAGCGGGGAGAGAAAGTGAAGGGTGAGTAAAGAGTGTGTGTGGGTGTGTGTCTGGAACGAAGTAGTGAGATGATATCTGTGTGTGTGTCACAAAACAGCTGTAGCGTCCAGCAACACAGGTGTCTACAGAGGGAAGCCCTGTGTACTGCTCACGTGGGATCAGCATCAAACTGTGTTGTGACTGCCTCTCCCCAAGGCAACAAGGTAGGAAAGTGTGTGTGTGTGTGTGTGTGTGTGTGGGCGTTAGAGACCAAAGCTTATGGCTGCACTGCACAACACCAAGCCGTGTCTATAAGAGTAAGCGGACGACAACAAAAACAACATTCTAGCAGCAAAGTTGATCTACTCTCAAAAACATGAAACCAGTTTGCCTTTGAATGCATTCCCATAGCCAATTATACGGTGCAATATTCAAATCAGGAGCTGAATGCCAGTTTCAGTTGCGTTCAAGATAGGTACTCTGTACAGCGCGTGTTAGCTAGTGTTATAAATGACCTTGAATGACCTCACACCAGACCCGACCACCCTACACTATTTAGCCTCCCTCATCCCCTCCTGCGTGCCCCCCACTCCCTCCAGCTCTCTCCCACTGTTAACAGGTGCTGGAGGCCATTGCAAGAAGATTGAAAACAGATAGAAGAGACAGAAAACAGAGAGGGGGAAGAAAGAGTGAAAACATGTGTACAACTTTTCCGTTTCACTGGTTTTTGCTGCCATTCCTCTGCTGTTCACTAACAAAACTGACCCCAGTGCAGATCACTCACACCCGTGCACGCACACTTGCACAGTATGATTTGCAGTCTGTATGTGAGCCTCCCTGCCTGCTTGCTTGGCTGCCTGGTAGGGTGTTGGCTGAGTAAAGGGGTTGTTAAGTATCACAACTCTGTTCGTTCCGAAGCGATACTTTCTGTTTGAACAGCTTACAATGGACCCCCTGTCACCTTGTATTGCCTTGCCTGGTTAAACGTGCATGTGAAAGGGTGTGTGTGTGTGTGTGTGTGTGTGTGTGTGTGTGTGTGTGTGTGTGTGTGTGTGTGTGTGTGTGTGTGTGTGTGTGTGTGTGTATGTGAGTGTGTAATAATGTCTGTGTGTACCATCTACAGATACACCATTGAGAGAGTTCTGTCAGGCCGCATCAGTGCCTGGCAACTGTATGGCAACTGTACCTCCCTCAACCAAATGGCTTTCCAGGCGATGGTGCGCGGTGCTTCATTTGAACCTGTCGGAACAGGAACCGGCACCTCTCAGTACTGGACTGTTTCGCTCTGGAACCCATTCGCCAGGATCTGGTACCACTCAACGGAAAGCCCTTTTTTTTCTTCTCTCTGTTTGCAAAGTAAAAAATGATAATAAAAGCAATCAAGCAAGTTCATTCAAGTTGCCTCCTCTGTAATTCTCCTGCCCCCTAAAAAACGTAATGTGAAAACCTGCCTGATATTCTAAGAATTTATTTGTGTCGGGCCGGCCCGAGTTCATAGTTTGCACAACACTGTGACCAACGCGTGGCCATTGCTGTGGTGAGAGAGAGAAGCGCGCCTGTGTCTCTCACAGAACACTTTCTATGATCTCTCTCCCTCTCTCTGCTCTGGTCGACATGAGCCTGCGAAGGTCATCTCTCCAGCATTGCAAATGACTAACTGTTGCAAAAAGAGAACTCTAATCTATCTGTCGGCTACCAAATAGCCTGTCCCTCAAACTCAACTCTGGACCACGAAGCCAGTTCCACCACATTTTCTCATTGTTCCCCACTAATCAGGGACTGATTTAGACCTGGGACACCGAGTGCTTGCAATTAATTATCAGGTAGAACAGAAAACCTGCAGGCTCTGGACCTCATAGGGTAAGAGTTGAAAACCCCTGGCCTAAGTTATCAACTTCCAAATAGGCCTATTGAGCGAACAGCATTGTTTTGCAAGAAAGAGATACTGTAGGCTTTTGGCACTTTACGCAACGACCATCGCAGGAGAGTGAACAGTGCATCATTGGGTGAGTCAGCGAAACCAGAACGTTTTTTTTAAAGACAATAACTCCCTACTCATATTGTACAATGTGTCTCCACACACCTAGGCTATTGATGAAAAAAAAATCCCATGTGTACAACTTCTGCAAACACCTCTACTCTAATGCTCTGCCAGCACGCAAAAGCGATGATAATGCATAGAATGTAGATTTTTGTTTTGTTTTGGTACCTCACAATTGACTAATTAAGCACTCGTGGTGAGGTCAGCTAAAGGCATCCCCGGTGGTACGCTGCCTGCCCTCCAGGACATTTACAGCACTCTGTGTCAAAGGTCAAGAAGATCATAAAGGTCCTTTGCCACCCAAGTCACGGTCTGTTCACTACCATCTAGCAGACAGAGACAGTACAGGTGTAATAAAGCCGGGAAAAGAAAGACTGAAAAAACGTCTGTCTCTTCAGGCCGTCAGACTTACAGCCCTGCACCATCTCCTGTAGTAAGAGACAAAGATAGACTCTCTCTCTCACACACACACACACACACACACACTGCTGGCCCATGTATATAAAGACATGAAATACTGGACCGTTTATTATACTTGTTTTTCACACTGTGTATTCATATACTGTATTATTCACATAGCTCATTCTAATATATCTACTGCTGTACATTGCATTTTGTTACACTATTTGTACACTGGATTCTTGACATAGCTCACTGTAATATATCTACTGCTGTACATATCTACTGCTTTACATATCTACTGCTGTACATATTCTTAGTATGTGCCCTCAGAACAGCATCAATTCATCGGGACTCTACAAGGTGTCGAAAGTGTTCCACAGGGATGCTGGCCCTTGTTGACTTCAATGCTTCCCAGAGTTGTGTCGAGTTGGCTGGATGTCCTTTGGGTGGTGGACTATTCTTGATACACACGGGGAACCTGTTGAGCATGAAAATCCCATCAGAGTTGCAGTTCTTGACACAAACCGGTGCACCTGGCACCTACTACCATACCCTGTTCAAAGGCACTTTAATCTTTGGTCTTGCCCATTCACCCTCTGAATGGCCCACACACAATCCATGTCTGAATTGTACCAAGACTTAAAAATCTTTCTTTAACCTGTATCGTTCCCTTCATCTACACCGACTGAAGTGGATTTAACAAGTGACATCAATAAGGGGATCATAGCTGTCACCTGGATTCACCTGGTCAGTCTGTCATGGAAAGAGCAGGTGTGCTTAATGTTTGTATACTCAGTGTACGCATATATTGCATTTGATTTACTGATACAATGTTATTTGGGTTGTTTACTGGATTTGTTTCGGGCCATTCATGATTTCTTGTTTCTAGTTTTTGATTATTACTTGTGTACTTGTTTGACATTTTTGCTGCACTGTTAGGTGATAGTAACACAGGCATTTCGCCACACTCGATATAACATCTGCTAAACTGTGTACGCGGCCAATAAACTTGGATTTGATTTGTGCGTGCAGCCCAGTTTTACAAGGGGACAGTAGCTTCAGTACTGTACAGTGAACAGTGTGAGTACAGACACTGGAGGGCTCGACTTTCTCCTGAGCACATTCTGGTCCCGTGTGGCTCAGTTGGTAGAGCATGGTGCTTGCAATGCCAAGGTTGTGGGTTCTATTCTCATTGGGGACCAGTATGATTTTTAAAAAAGTAAAATGTTTGTACTCACTACTGAAAGTTGCTCTGGAAGTTTCTGATATATTACAAAAATCTACAGACCACTACAATAGCTGGCAGATTGCTCAAGAGTGACTTTGAAATTGGATGAAGATCCATGTTATGAGGACCTTTGAAAATCCCTTCAAAACCAGCAACAGTAAGTACTATTACCATGAGTGCCTGACTGTGATGTTTTGACCCTATCCAAAACCTTAATCTTCTAAATTTGACATTTAGAGCAACTTCTACATTTTAAGTTCGTAGAAACGTGGATAAACGTCTAATTCTGCAGTGAGACTGCGAGAGCTTGTTGTACGGTGGACCTCTGCCTCCATCAACAGCTGCAATGAACTATTCGTAGCAGGCCAATGGTAACTTGAAATTGTCATTCACCTTCGTAACAGTAAGTGTGACACGTTTTAAAAAAAATTCATCTTACCTTTATTTAACTAGGCAAGTCAGTTAAGAACAAATTCTTATTTTCAAATGACGGCCTGGGAACAGTGGGTTAACTGCCTCGTTCAGGGGCAAGAGATGACCTCTTGGGAGTAAAAGCTCAAATGCTGCCTATATCTTAAAGCAAATCCATCTAACTATAACACCATCATCTATAACATCATCAAACCCCACTCTGTTTCCTCTGCATAAACCTGATACACATAAGGGGCCAGTTTTCCAGACACAGATTAAGCAGACTGCTGGGTTAAGAAGCATGCCTCCCCCGTCCCTCCCAGCCCATGGGTCTTCACTAGACAGTAGAGGAGGGGGGGGGGACTATGCAGCATCATGACAACTAACCTTCATAGTGAAGATTCATCTTTAACCCCAGCTACTCTGGCACAGATGTAGACAGCCAGGGCTACTCCCAGGGTGTATGCGCGTGCATGCAAGTTGATACAGTACGGGCGTATGCACGTGCCTGTGTGAGCGTGCATGTGTGTGAGCGTGTGTCCAGAGTATTCATCAACCCCCGCACCCTTGGGAATTACCTAGTTTATTCCTGGACATTGTGAGAGGCTCCAGATATGGTAGTGTGAGAGGCTCCTGCAAATCCATCCAATTCTTTCAAATAAGAGGTCTAAAAACATAACCTGAAATAAATAAATCACCAGGTCAGAGGATTATTATACAGTTTCCAGCCAAAGACAGAATGCTTCAAAAGTATTGCATTGATCTTTTCAAAGTCAATAGCAAAGCAAAAGGTAACACATTGTTTAAAAACAAGGCCGGGGATAGGAATTCAATACTACTGGTGCATGTTTGCACATGCACAATAACATAAAAGCACTAACACACACACACACACACACACACACACACACACACACACACACACACACACACACACACACAGAGCCACAAGGGCTTACAAGGGCCCAACTGTCAAAACTTTGCTAAATGCAAGGAGGCACCGTGCTCCCCCCTTTCCTCTCCCCCTCCTCCCCTCTCCTAATCCCTCACCCGCTTTCCAAAGCGTTTCCTAGAGAATTGCCAAGGCAATCCCTCTCAATGCCTGGCCTTTGTCTTCTTTGTCTTTGTATACAAGCTTGGGCCCTCCCAATGTTAGAGTCTGCAGGCTTCCTGGAATGAGACTTGGGCCTTGCAGAAGGGGGCTATAGTTATTGATGGGTGGGAAAATTGATACAGTTACATATCGCAATATTATATCGATACTTTGACTCCAAGTATCGATTTGTAAAGAAATGTGTACATATATATATATATATATACATATATATATACAGTGCCTTGCGAAAGTATTCGGCCCCCTTGAACTTTGCGACCTTTTGCCACATTTCAGGCTTCAAACATAAAGATATAAAACTGTATTTTTTTGTGAAGAATCAACAACAAGTGGGACACAATCATGAAGTGGAACGACATTTATTGGATATTTCAAACTTTTTTAACAAATCAAAAACTGAAAAATTGGGCGTGCAAAATTATTCAGCCCCCTTAAGTTAATACTTTGTAGCGCCACCTTTTGCTGCGATTACAGCTGTAAGTCGCTTGGGGTATGTCTCTATCAGTTTTGCACATCGAGAGACTGACATTTTTTCCCATTCCTCCTTGCAAAACAGCTCGAGCTCAGTGAGGTTGGATGGAGAGCATTTGTGAACAGCAGTTCTCAGTTCTTTCCACAGATTCTCGATTGGATTCAGGTCTGGACTTTGACTTGGCCATTCTAACACCTGGATATGTTTATTTTTGAACCATTCCATTGTAGATTTTGCTTTATGTTTTGGATCATTGTCTTGTTGGAAGACAAATCTCCGTCCCAGTCTCAGGTCTTTTGCAGACTCCATCAGGTTTTCTTCCAGAATGGTCCTGTATTTGGCTCCATCCATCTTCCCATCAATTTTAACCATCTTCCCTGTCCCTGCTGAAGTCCCAGCCTGAAATGTGGCAAAAGGTCGCAAAGTTCAAGGGGGCCGAATACTTTCGCAAGGCACTGTATATATATATATATATATATATATATATATATATTGTATTTTTTGGGCTAGGTTATTCTCCGTCTTCTTTTTAAATAGTGAGCCAACATGACTGATCAAAACTAATTTTCTCATGCTCTCTCGTCTCTGCAGCAGACATACAGTGTAGTGAGCAATATGCTGCAAGAGCTCCGATATGTTGAAAGATCCTCCGGAAGTTGTCATAATTGGAACAGGGTGAGAACCATGCACCTCCTGGGTTTTGTATTCACGTCAATGTACCCAGAGAAGGAAGAAAAAATAGTTGTCCTCCGGCTGCACCGTGGTGCTACCATAGAGGGGGCTATTGAGGCTACTGTGGACCTTCATAGCAAAACTTTTTTTTATCAGTTATTTGGCGACGTGAACATATTTAGTGTAGTGTTATCTAAAAAGGATAACTTTAATGTTATACTATTTTTATATTTCTGAAATTCACTGAGTCCTCCCCTTCCTCTTCTGAGGAGCCTCCACTGTTATAGTTACAGTATAGCTAGCTGCAATACAAAAACACACAGGTATGTACACAATGGCTTACAAGGGCCCAACTGTCAAAACTTTGCTAAATGCAAGGAGACACCGTGCTCCCCCCTCTTTTTTCCTTTCCTCTCCCCTCCTCCCTCTCCTAACCCCTCACCTGCTTTCCAAGGCTTTTCCTAGAAAGTCTGCCTAGGCGATCCCTCTCAATGCCTGGCCTTTGTCTTCATATGTATACAAGTTTTGGGCCCTCCCAAGGTTAGAGTCTGCAGGCTTCTTAGAATGAGACTTGGGCCGTGCAGAGAGGGGTTATAGTTAGTGATGGGGGGGAATTGATAGTTACATATAGCAATATTATTTCGGAGGATATTATATAGATACTTTGTCTCCAAATATCGATTTGTAAATAAATAAATATATACATACACAGTTGAAGTCGGAAGTTTAAATACACCACCACATTTAAACTCAGTTTTTCACAATTCCTGACATTTAAGCCTAGTAAAAATTCCCTGTCTTAGGTCAGTTAGGATCACCACTTTATTTTAAGAATGTAAAACATCAGAAAAATAGTAGAGAGAATGATTTATTTCAGCTTTTATTTCTGACCCAACTTGGGTCAAATGTTTAAGGTAGCCTTCCACAAGCTTCCCACAATAAGTTGGGTGAATTTTGGCCCATTCCTCCTAACAGAGCTGGTGTAACTGAGTCAGGTTTGTAGCCCTCCTTGCTCGCACATGCTTTTTCAGTTCTGCCCACAAATTGTATATGGGATTGAGGTCAGGGCTTTTTGATGGCCACTCCAATACCTTGACTTTAAGCCATTTTGCCACAACTTTGGAAGTATGCTTGGGGTCATTGTCCATTTGGAAGACCCATTTGCGACCAAGCTTTAACTTCCTGACTGATGTCTGTCTTTGGATTTTGGTTCAATATATATGACGGCTGCATGGTATGATGGCTGCATGGTCCCATGGTGTTTATACTTGCGTACTATTGTTTGTATAGATGAACGTGGTACCTTCAGGCGTTTGGAAATTGCTCCCAAGGATGAACCAGACTCGTGGAGGCCTGGCCCCTTGGCTGATTTCTTTTGATTTTCCCATGATGTCAAGCAAAGAGTCACTGAGTTTGAAGGTAGGCCTTGAAATACATCCACAGGTACAACTCCAATTGACTCAAATTATGTCAATTAGCCTATCAGAAGCTTCTAAAGCCATGACATCATTTTCTGGAATTTTCCAAGCTCTTTAAAGGCACAGTCAACGTAGTGTAGGCAAACTTCTGACCCACTGGAATTGTGATACAGTGAATGATCAGTGAAATAATCTGGCTGTTAACAATTGTTGGAAAAATTACTTATGTCAATCACGAAGTAGATGTCCTAACCGACTTGATTCCAACCTAAGTGTATGTAAATGTCCGACTTCAACTGTATATATATAATAGTACCAGTCAACAGTTTGGACACACCTACTAATTCAAGGGTTTCTTCTTTATTTTGACTATTTTCTACATTATAGAATAATAGTGAAGACATCAAAACTATGAAACAACACATATGGACTCATGTAGTAACCAAAAAAGTGTTCAACAAATCCCAATATATTTGAGATTCTTCAAAAGTAGCCATCTTTTGCCTTGATGACAGAAAAACCCTTGAGTGAGAAGGTGTGTCCAAACTTTTGACTGGTACTGTATATACAGTGCATTCAAAAAGTATTCAGATCCCTTTACTTTTCCCCCATTTTGTTACATTACAGCATTTGTCACGCCCTGGTCTTAGTATTTTGTGTTTTCTTTATTATTTTGGTCAAGCCAGGGTGTGACATGGGTTATTTATGTTGTGTGTTTTGTCTTGGGGTTTTTGTAGGTATTGGGATTGTGGTTAGTGGGGTTGTCTAGAAAAGTCTATTGTTGCCTGGAGTGGTTCTCAATCAGAGGCAGGTGTTTATAGTTGTCTCTGATTGGGAACCATATTTAGGCAGCCATATTCTTTCAGTGTGTCGTGGGTGATTGTTCCTGTCTCTGTGTTTGGTTGCACCAGATAGGGCTGGTTTGGGTTTGCACGGTTATTGTTTTTGTATACTGTTCGTGTTTTCATCTTTATTGAAGATGTATACAAATAACCACGCTGCATTTTGGTCCTCCTCTCTTTCGATGGAAGAAAACCTTAACAGAATCACCCACCACAACAGGACCAAGCGGCCGCACTGGCAGGCCGACCGGGAGCATTAATCCAGGTAAGGTTGGGCAGGCTCGGTGCTCAAGAGCTCCAGTGCGCCTGCACGGTCCGGTCTATCCAGTACCACCTCCACGCACCAGCCCTCCGGTGGCAGCTCCCCGCGCCAGGCTTCCTGTGCGTGTCCTCGGCCCAGTACCACCAGTGCCAGCACCACGCATCAGGCCTACAGTGCGCCTCGCCTGTCCAGCGCTGCCGGAGCCTCCCGCCTGTCCAGCGCTGCCGGAGTCAGCATGGAGCAGCCAGAGCCGCCAGTCAGCATGGAGCAGCCAGAGCCGCCAGTCAGCATGGAGCAGCCAGAGCCGCCAGTCAGCATGGAGCAGCCAGAGCCGCCAGTCAGCATGGAGCAGCCAGAGCCGCCAGTCAGCATGGAGCCGCCAGTCAGCATGGAGCCGCCAGTCAGCCAGGATCTTCCAGATCCGCCATTCAGCCAGGATCCGCCATTCACCATCCAACAGGACCACGACCCTCAGCACACAACCAAGAAAATGCAGGAGTGGCATTGGAACAAGTCTCTGAATGTCCTCAAGTTGCTCAGCCAGAGCCTGTACTTGAACCTGATCTAACATTTCTGTAGGTACCTGAAAATACCTGTGCAGCAATGCTCCCCATCCAACCTGATAGAGCTTGAGAGGATCTGCAGAGAAGAATGGGAGAAACTCCCCAAATACAGGTGTGCCAAGCTTGTAGCGTCATACCCAAGAAGACTTGAGGTTGTAATCGCTGCCAAATGAGCTTCAACAAAGTACTGAGTAAATACTTTTGTAAATGTGATTTTATTTTTTTTCATAAATTTGCAAAAACTTCTATAAAACTGTTTTTGCTTTGTCATTATGGGGTATTGTTTGTAGATTGATCTTCTTTGTAAAAAAAACAGTTCTCATGCTCTCTCGTCTCTCTGGAATAGACATACAGTAAAGTGAGCAATATGTTCGGAACATCAAATCACAATAAAATCGCAGTATTGAATCGCAATACATATAGAATCGTGAGGTCAATTCCCAGCCATAGTTCAGTGGTGGTTAGTGCCATTCAAGATCAGGGAGGACGATTTTATTTATTATATAGCTTTATCTAAAAATTCTAACTTTTAAAAATGTTTTTATGAAATTCACTGAGTAGGTTGGTCCTCCTCTGAGGAGCCTCCACTGATATAGTATAGCTAGGTGCATTAGAATGCAATGCCATTCCATTCCCCTCCCATGCATGTGTATTGGCACACACAAGCTCACACACACACCTCCATTCCGACACCAGCTCCACTTTACATGGATCCTCTTTCCGTTAGCTAATCTAATCTGTGAGGAGCAATTATGTGTGTCTGCATGGAAGCATGCAGGAAAGAGGGGGTGAGGGGATGAGGAAAGGGGTGGAGAGATGGAGGGCAGGGCCTTCAAGGTTATCATTGCATAAGGACCCTTGCTGTTCCCAAACATGGTACAGTATTGATATGTAGTTAGGTAATTGGTTATTGCTTCCTCTATAGATAGTGTGTACTCAAGGACTTGAACACACACACACACACATTGCTTGATTGCACTCTCTTGGTCAAGGTCTTGTTGGGTGAGCATTAGGTGTGTGGTCAGATTCTTCTCTGTTCAGAATGTGCATTACATTTACATTACATTCATGTACATGACATTACATTTACATTACATTCATGTACATGACATTACATTTACATTACATTCATGTACATGACATTACATTTACATTACATTCATGTACATGACATTACATTTACATACAATACATAACGTATTATAATGCATTATATGTGCAGGCTATAAGCATACATTTAGTATTTATTTTCAATTCTTGAATTGGGATTTCAATTCACATCATGAACTGACTTTGAATTCTGTGTCCTTGTAACCTCAATGTCAGTGTCACAAATGTCTATCTGTCATTAAGGTTTACCTGATGGCCTGGCCCTCATTTCACATGATGCTCTTGCCCTCATTTCACATGATGGCCTTGCCCTCATTTCACATGATGCTCTTGCCCTCATTTCACATGATGGCCCTCATTTCACATGATGGCCATACCCTTGCAGTCCCCATTTCACATGATGGCCATACCCTCATTTCACATGATGGCCATACCCTCATTTCACATGATGGCCTTTTCTGATGGCCATTCATTTCACATGGGCCATACCCTCAGTCACATGATGGCCTTGCCCTCATTTCACATGATGGCCTTGCCCTCATTTCACATGATGCGCCCTCATTTCACATGATGCTAAACACATTCTTGGCTCTGTCATTATATGGCCTTGCCCTCAAGAGGCCCATTTCACATGATGCACTAAATAATGCATGGGTGTGCAAATCAATGTGTGTGTGTGTGATGTGCCCTCATTTCAATAGTATTGCCCTCAAAACCACTGCCTCCCTCATTTCACAGCCCAAAGTAGCAGATGAGAATGGCAGTAAAAATTCTTCTCTGTCATTATATAAGAGGCCCATGTAATGCATGGGTGTGCAAATCAAGTGTGTGTGTGTGTGTGTAGAATAGTATAAAACCACTACCCAAAGTAGCCTAGGGCCTACTGGGAAAATGGGAGAGGGTGGCTTAGTAAGGGTGGGGGCCCCGAGGGAGATATAGGGGCCACAATAACCCAGGCCCCCCCTTAATTTCACAGGTCCATGTCAAACCTTACCTGTTTGTGAATGGGGATTGGCATGCTCTTGCCAAAGCTCATTCATTAACCAAGGGTGGTCAATCTCTCCCCTCTTCCTCTACTTCCCTCCCCTTACTACCTCCCTTTCTTTCAGAGGCACAATGAGAGAGAGGAGGGCCTACAGCAGAACCTAGATATTCTGCAAAGATTCTGCCAGACCTGGGCCCTGACAGTAAATCCCAGTAAGACCAAAATAATGGTGTTCCAAAAAAGGTCCAGTCACCAGGACCACAAATACAAATTCCATCTAGACACCGCCCAAAACACACAAAAAACTATACATACCTTGGCCTAAACATCAGCGCCACAGGAAACTTACACAAAGCTGTGAACGATCTGAGAGACAAGGCAAGAAGGGCATTCTATGCCATCAAAAGGAACATAAAATTCGACATACCAATTAGGATCTGGCTAAAAATACTTGAATCAGTTATAGAACCCATTGCCCTTTATGGTTGTGAGGTCTGGGGTCCGCTCACCAGCCAAGAATTCACAAAATGGGCCAAACACCAAGTTTAGTCTCTGCATGCAGAATTCTGCAAAAATATCCTCTGTGGACAATGTAGGACACCAAATAATGCATGCAGAGCAGAATTAGGCCGATACCCGCTAATTATCAAAATACAGAAAAGAGCCGTTAAATTCTACAACCACCTAAAAGGAAGCAATTCCCAACCTTCCTTAAAACAAAGCCATCACCTACAGAGAGATGAACCTGAAGAAGAGGCCCCTAAGCAAGCTGGTCCTGGTGCTCTGTTCACAAACACAAACACACCCCACAGAGCCCCAGGACAGCAACACAATTAGACCCAACCAAATCATGAGAAAACAAAAAAGAATTAACAAAAACTGAGCAAACAAGAATGCTATTTGTCCCTAAACAGAGAGTACACAGCGGCAGAATACCTGACCACTGTGGATGACCCAAACTTAAGGAAAGCTTTGATTATGTACAGACTCAGTGAGCATAGCCTTGCTATTGAGAAAGGCTGCCATAGGCAGACCTGGCACACACGAGAAGGGAGGCTATGTGCACACTGCCCACAAAATGAGGTGGAAACTGAGCTACACTTCCTAACCTCCTGCCCAATGTATGACCATATTAGAGACAAATATTTCCCTCAGATTACACAGATCCACAAAGAATTCGAAAAGAAACCCGATTTTGATCAACTCCCATATCTACTGGGTGAAATACCACAGTGTGCCATCACAGCAGCAAGATTTGTGCTTTATGCTTATGCTTTATTTTCCTTTTTGTACTTTGACCATTTATACATAGTTACAACACTGTATATGAAGTTGAAGTCGGACGTTTACATACACTATAGCCAAACACTTTAGCCAAATACATTTAAAAACTCAGTTTTTCACAATTCCTGACATTTAATCCTAGTAAAAATTCCCTGTTTAAGGTCAGTTAGGATCACCACTATATTTAAGAATGTAAAATGTCAGAATAATAGCAGAGAGAGTGATTTATTTCAGCTTTAATGTCTTTCATCACATTCTCAGTGGGTCAGAAGATTACATACACTCAATTAGTATTTGGTAGCATTGCCTTTAAATTGCTTAACTTGGGGAAAACGTTTCGGGTAGCCTTCCACAAGCTTCCCACAATAAATTGGGTGAATTTTGGTCCATTCCTCCAGACAGAGCTGGTGTAACTGAGTCAGGTTTGTAGGCCTCCTTGCTCGCACACACTTTTTCAGTTCTGCCCACAATTGTTCTATAGGATGAGGTCAGTGCTTTGTGATGGCCACTCCAATACCTTGACTTTGTTGTCCTTTTGCCACAACTTTGGAAGTATGCTTGGGGTCATTGTCCATTTGGAAGACACATTTGCGACCAAGCTTTAACTTCCTGACTGATGTCTTGAGATGTTGCTTCAATATATCCACATGATTCCCCCCCTCATGATGCCATCTATTTTGTGAAGTGCACTTGTCCCTCCTGCAGCAAAGCACCCCCACAACATGGTTCTGCCACCCCCACAACATGGTTCTGCCACCCCCATATGCTTCATGGTTGGGATGGTGTTCTTCGGTTTGCAAGCCTCCCCTTAGTCCTCCAAACATAACGATGGTCATTATGGCCAAACAGTTCTATTTTTGTTTCATCAGACCAGAGGACATTTCTCCAAAAAGTACCATCTTTGTCCTCATGTGCAGTCTTTTTTATGGCGGTTTTGGAGCAGTGGCTTCTTCCTTGCTGAGCGAGTCCTATGTCAATATAGGACTCGTTTTACTGTGGATATAGATACTTTTGTACCTTTTTCCTCCAGCATCTTCACAAGGTCCTTTGCTGTTCTGGGATTGATTTGCACTTTTTGCACCAAAATACATTAATCTCGAGGAGACAGAACACGTCTCCTTCCTGAGCGGTATGAAGGCTGCATGGTCCCATGGTGTTTATACTTGCGTACTATTGTTTGTATAGATGAACGTGGTACCTTCTGGCGTTTGGAAATTGCTCCCAAGGATGAACCAGACTCGTGGAGGCCTGGCCCCTTGGCTGATTTATTTTGATTTTCCCATGATGTCAAGCAAAGAGGCACTGAGTTTGAAGGTAGGCCTTGAAATACATCCACAGGTACACCTCCAATTGACTCAAATGATGTAAATTAGCCTATCAGAAGCTTTTAAAGCCATGACATCAAAGTAGATGTCCTAACCGACTTGCCAAAACTATAGTTTGTTAACAAGAAATTTGGGGAGTGGTTGAAAAACTTGTTTTAATGACTCCAACCTAAGTATATGTAAAGTTTTGACTTCAACTGTATACATATGACATTTGTAATGTCTTTATTCTTTTGGAACTTCTGAGTGTAATGTTTACTGTTCATGTTTATTGTTTGTATCACTTTTGTATATTATCTACTTCACTTCCTTTGGAAATGTTAACATATGTTTCCCACTCCAATAAAGCCACTTGAATTGAATTGAATTGAGAGAGAGAAAGACAGAGCGAGAACACTGCTACCTGTGCCAAGCCTAGAAAGGGAAAAAAAATTGCATTCCACAGCGGCAGGCGTTTCGAGAGAAGATAAGAGCTGCTATTCTGGGTAAGGACTGTGCCTGGGTGCTTCCAGGACCCACACGGGGAGGTGCCCTCCTCTCATGTCATTGAGTTGATCTTTGACGGGGCTAGTAGAGGGGTAGGGTGGGGTGTGATTGGGGCTTAATACACGAAAACATGCTGCTAATCAATAGAAGGTGGAGATAAGGAGGTGGAGATAAGTCCCGACGGAAAAAAAGTGAAGCAATTCCATGTCAACTCCGAGAGTACTGACGTGGGTGGAAAACATATTGTGACATTTCTCTGGTACAGTGGGGCAAAAAAGTATTTAGTCAGCCACCAATTGTGCAAGTTCTTCCACTTAAAAAGATGAGAGAGGCCTGTAATTTTCATCATAGGTACACTTCAACTATGACAGACAAAAAAAAAATCTGGAAAATCACATTGTAGGATTTTTAATTAATTAATTTGCAAATTATGGTGGAAAATAAGTATTTGGTCAATGACAAAAGTTTATCTCGATACTTTGTTATATACCCTTTGTTGGCAATGACAAGAGGTCAAACGTTTTCTGTAAGTCTTCACAAGGGTTTCACACACATGGCTTGGTTTTTGCTCTGACATGCACTGTCAACTGTGGGATCATATATATACATACAGGTGTGTGCCTTTCCAAATAATGTCCAATCAATTGAATTGTAGAAACATCTCAAGGATGATCATTGGACACATGATGCACCTGAGCTCAATTGCGAGTCTCTTAGCAAAGGGTCTGAATACTTATGTAAATAAGGTATTTCTGTTTTACACATTTAATAAATGTGCAAATAATTCTAAAAACCTGTTTTAACTTTGTCATTATGGGGTATTGTGTGTAGATTCATGAGGATATTTTTCATTTATTCAATTTTAGGATAAGGCTGTATCGTAACAAAATGTGGAAAAAGTCAAGGAGTCTGAATACTTTCTAAATACACTGTATAGGGGTAAGGTGACTAGGCATCAGGATATATGATAAACAGAGTAGCAGCAGCGTATATGATGATTGTATGTGATTGGGTGTGTGTGTGTATGGAGTCAGTATAAATGTATGTGCATATTATGTGTGTGTGAGTAAATTATGTGAGTGTTTGGGTGCGTGAGTGTGTAGGGCCCTGTGAGTCTGCATAGAGACAAAAATATTTATAAAATACAAAGGTCAACTCAGAGAGAGAGAAGAAAATAGATAGAGAGAGAGGAGAGAGAGCGAGAGGGAAGGCGAGAGGGAAGGAGAAAGAGAGAGAAGAAGCGAGGGAGAAGGAGAGAGAGAGCAAGAGCGCAAGTGAGGGCGAGAGAGAGAAGGGGGAAAAAACAGGGCCCTGTGGCGCCACACACGGGCATTCCTGCTCTCCTGGGAATACCGCAGTTAGAATTTTTCAGTGAATGTATTTTTGGTAGTTTACACATACACACATGCTCCCTCCCCTACCACCCCAGTCGAAGAGTGGGAGGAGGGTGTGTGTGTGTAGGGAAGAGGGGGGGGTTTACACAGTTTTAATTAGTTACCCTCCACCCTCACTTATCCGCACTGTGAACATTGACACATCTCCCCTCCGCCCTGTTTAAGATAGGAAATCTGTGTGTAATAGCGCCACACCCGCACACCATGCTGTGCTTTTACGCTATGTGCTGTGGCTGTGTGGAGCCAGTCTGTGGAACAGGCATCCCCTTCAACAGAGAGTGGAATTTGGGCACTTTGGAAAAGATAGGGGTTTCCTGCAATTAGCCCTGAGTGATAGTCTAACACAAACACACACACACACACGCTCCCTGGTCCACCCCACTTCACAGCATTTCACACCCCACTTCAGAGTGACTTAAAACCACACTAGGGAGCACATATCCTCCTCCCCTCCCTACTTGACTTAACAGTGCCTCATTGCTGGAGCCTTTGACCCACTATCACAATAGAACCTCAACAGAGGTGCTTTAGTGTACCTGGTGCCATGCATTCTCCATTAGTATGTATTAGTATGTATGGGGTCAGATGTATGTATGGGGGAGTGTGCAGACTCTACCTTTGTGGGGTTCCCCTCATCCTACTGGTAAACATTGCGGAATGCAGTGTTGGGGGTGCAGACCCAGTGTGTGTTGGTTTCAGCTCTGAACACGCGTTGCAGAGACTGTGCTCTCAAGGATATACGATTGGATGTCAACTTCACATTGGAATCAACATATTAACATAGCAGTCATCACATTAGAAACAATATAACTCTAAAGAAAGCTGTGCCAGGGTTTTGCACGATCTGAAAGCTAAATCACAGGGGCCATGCCCGAATACTTACACTTGCGTCTTAAATAGTAGGTCGTTTGAGTATGCAAAAAGAAACATCTGTTTAAAAGTATGCGAACATTTCGAAAATCGAGTATACTTACAATTTCCGGATGTCATACTCATTTCGGCTTTGACAACAGCTGATCAATTAGACATGGGGAACGCTCTACCGAAATCAACAGGCAACGGGAAACCACCCCATCCCTCATGACAGCATTCTCATTGTGCGAAAATAGAATGTTAAATAGTATGCAACATTTTTGTAAATCGACTATTGCTTTCAATGCCAGGATGTTCTACTCATTAGATCCCCGCTATCCCACAATGCACTGGAAGATGTGGGCCATAAGTGATAGGCCCTAGTTCTCTTCATGTAGCCAACAACTAGGCTACTTCATTGGGAAGAAGCTTCTGCGGTGGTGTTCCAATGTAAGCTAAGTAGTTTTTTGTTCTCTTTAAAGTGATCACGAGTACTACATCATAGGCTACATCTTTGAAAACAGAAGTATTTTGACATTTTCTATAACATTTTCACCCAAAGTTGATTTCTGTTTTCTCACTGAAAAGTGTTTCTTGTCTCTCTTGGCCTTCGTCCGGAGCTGTAAACGTAAACACTGAACCATCTTTCGATTTGTGAACGTGTCGGCACTGGGGACTCGGTATTATGATGTCATGCTGACCAGGCCTTTTGATTTGAACATGTGGATTGTTTCCGTTTTGTAGGCGTGGCTACCTATTTCATTCATGGATCAAGCCTCAGCACTCATTCTGATCTCGTTCCCAATGATCAGCGCTTTAGTTTATTGTGTTGCTCCCCAGCGGTCTTGAATTAGCGATGCACCCGACTGTCCACGTCCTTCTGTGCAATAGCATTCTGATATGAACATTTTAAAAAATATCAATAATAATATTTTTCTAGGCTATTTGATTGAATTTATATATGTTACAGCACATTGGTTTCACGAACAAATATGTTGAAATGGAACCAAATGATCTGTTTGTGTCTTCAGTCCTTTTTAACAGGATAGATGGGCTATATTGTCTACTATAGTATAGGTCAAATGCGATAGTCTGCCTATAACCAGCATGAGAAGGCTTATAACTCCATTCCTATTCTATTCAGAGTTTAGAGAAATGAATAACATTGGAAATGAGCTATGATCAGACTGGTTAACGCGATGCATGTCTGTTGCATTTGGAAAAATCCCCTCACACTTGGCCCCGCCCCACCTACTAAGCCGATCATGAACCGCCGCCGTGGCATAACAGTATGTGCTAAATAGTACGCGACGATGAGTAAATAGTACCCAGTTTAAAATATGTAGTGCGCCATTATGGGTATTCGGACACGGCCGGTGTGCAACTTACTAGTGGGAGGTTGGGGGCCTCAAATAGTATTTGAATACATATTGCCTTCTTACAATACTAAGCAATGCAATATTTACAAAAAAAAGTCTGTAACCTGCTGCTCGTTTTACAGGTGTGAAAGCTTATAGGAGAGGAATGCGAGAGAGAGATACAGAGGGAGATTATCGGCAACCCCACCGTGGAAGCCGCAGTCACACTAACCAGTGTGTCGTCTCTCTTGTGACAATGGCATGCTTTATGTCATAAGGGGAATGGCGTATGTGCGTGCAACAGCGATCATGTGTGTATGTGTGTGTGTGTGTGTGTGTGTGTGTGTGTGTGTTTCCACGCAGCTGCCCACTCAGTTTGTAGGAAAAAGGAAACGAAAGAAAGGAGTGGCAGACGACATCTCTACGAAAGGAAAAAAAAAGACAGGCTTTCTCTGAAAAAAAATGGTAGTTCCTCTATGTTTAGAGGAAAGGTATTTTTATGTTTCGCCGTGTCGTCTGTCATCATAACATGACTGGGTCAAACATGGAGCAAGTCTGCACACTGCCTAAAGAATCTCTGCACTCAAAATACACATATTTTATGCAATGTGCAAAAGAGTGCAACACTTGAGTAAGACAGGAGAGAAACAAATGTTCTACTGATGAAACTACTTGAGAATAAAATCTGTGAGTGAGAGAATAAAGTAAACAGGGAATACAGCTTCCTAGTGAGGTAAGACAAAGCAAGAGAAGGGAGAGACCCAAATGCACCCTGAAAAAAGTACAAAATAACAACCTAACATGCATCAAATCTACTTTATTAATACATTGATCTATGAACTCCAACAACCCAAGGAACTTCCAACCCCTTCAGTTTTGTTCAATTCATCCCACGTGGACTATACTGTTACTTACCTTGACCAAGACCAAACTGTTTCTGGTGAACAACGACCATTCCCATGACAGCTAACCCATCTGAGTCAGGGCTGTTTTTCTGGCTGTAGTGGGAGTTTTCTGGCCAATGACGTTTGCAGCTCTGTGTGTGATGAACTGGGCTGGAAGGGGGCTTACAGCAACTCAGTGGCCCAGAGTCAACAACATCTGTCAAAGAACAGAAACAGCACTTTTTCTGTGCGTGTGCACCAGAAGCCAACTGACGGGACCGTCGGTCACCACCAAGAAACAAGCCCCCATGACTGCAACCACCCCTTCTACATCACATCAGTGACCTCCCTCCAAGGGTGCACTTGTTTTCCTAATTGTTATTTCATGCTTTTGTCTGAGTCAATTCTCCTGTTAATAGGCTAAGACACTGTGAGCACCAAAGACCTTGTTGTTATTGGGAAAGTCCCTCCAGCTCGCACTCTCACCACTCCACTCGCTGCTCATTGACTTTCATCACGGACACTTTTTGGTTTTTCCCCCTCCCTCTCTCACGACGCTGTCACCATATAAGGAAGAACAGTATTTCCCGTGATGCAGTGAGCGTTGTTTGGACAATAAAGGGCTGCACTGGCCAAACAAGTGAGGGAAGTAGAAGAACGATCCCTTTCATAGAACTGGGCTAAAGTCATGTTCCCCCAAAACACTACACACAAACAGCCCCCTCCCCCTTTCACAGAGCAACATCTCTCTCGCTCACTGAGCTCAGCGCTAGGAAATATATAGTCTGACATCAGTGGGGAAGATCCAACAATCCAAACATCTCTCTCTCTATCTCTCTCTCTCTCTCTCTCTCTCTCTCTCTCTCTCGCTGCTGAGCTCTTTCCCGGGAATCTGGGCACTTGTCAGAGAGGGGAGAGGAAGGTCAAATGAGAGCAGAGGGAGGGAAGTAGAGAGAGCGCTAAGGGAGGGATGGGGGGAAGTAGAGAGAGCGCTAAGCGAGAGATGGAGGGAGGGGGGGAATTCTTGGTAAATCAACGACCTCGTGATCAGTGACTGAGTGCCTGGCTGAGCGCTGCCATTGGATTAAGCAGGGAGTGTGCCGGGCTGAACGGGCCAATGGGAGGAGGAGGAAGGGGATGGAGTGAGAAGGAGGACGGGAAAAGGTGGGAGTGGGTGATTGGGTCATCCGTGCATGGTGACGATGTGGTCACTCTTCGAGCGCCTCGTGGTTTACTGTTCCCCCTTGGCGAGAGATACACAGCCTCCCGTTCCAGCAGTCAATCAAAGTCTCTCTCTGTCTCACTTGTGTTGACACAACAGTGTCATGGTACAGTGGCCACAACAAGCTCTTGTACATGTACAAATAAAGGCTGTGTCACTGCCAGGCCAGTGGCTATGGGAGATGGAGAGAAGAAAA